>NW_013667244.1:93360-98645 GCF_000517525.1 Limulus polyphemus | reverse complement strand
TATGCCACTGGAGGGCTCTCCTATAAGTTACTTCCCATAACATAACCCATCAGTTGGGATGGACAATGAGAGTTTCCCCCCACATTCTGTTAATTAAAAACAAACAAACAAAAAAGAACAACAGCAGCTAACCTGTTCTTATAAGACTTTCAGAAACATTGGGTTTCTAATATTTGGCTAGCTTTCGGCTTTTAACTATTTCGACAATACTAAATTTGTCTGATATCTGAAAGAATAACAAGGCTATATCTTTTAGAAAGTTCCTCTAAGGTTCTCAGTTAATCTCGTTTTCTGCTTTACTGTTTCGCAGGTGCATAAAACAGCTATAATCTCGTAACATTTCTTATTAATTAAGAAATATTTAAAACAAAATAACTAAGATAAGTGTTGAGCTTAAGGAACTCATTCCTCTTCATATTTTCAATTATTCTCCAACAAAGACAAACGTATTATACTGTGATTAATAAGGTTTATTGTTTGATAGATATGTTAAGTACTAGTTTCACAAATGAGTTCGAAAAAAGCACACTAATGCATTTGAATTTGACGCTAAAAAAATTTGATAAAATTCTCTGACTGTAAATTAATTAGCTCAGTTCATGTTTTTCATATATTTCTAACTTAATATGTAGCCATACATAGTGTATGCTGTTCACGTGTAATACGAGGTTGGTTTTGTAAACATTTATCTTCATAATAATAGTAATATTATAGGCTTAGCTTTACAGTCCGCATTACTCTCTGTATAATCGTTAGCTTTACTGTCCACATTACTCTCTGTATAATCGTCCTTCCACTCATAACAAATTATGTAAGGCGTAACTTTCACTCCGATTTTCTTCTTCATCTGGTTATTACAAAAAATTAACCTTTTCAAACTTGAAAAAATATATTGATAAAGTATTGGTTCTCACATTGAAAATAACAATAGTTTGTTACAGCAATTGTAAAGAAATATGATTTTCACAATAAGACATTTCGATTTCATTACATTTCATTACAGTACATTCGAAAGTGAAAATATTAGAAATGGGTATGAAAAAAAACTTATTCACCCATGATTTAAACAAACATAAATCAGAAATATAATTATCTAGAACGTGTTATTATATAGGTACCTATTTCATATTCTTTTTTCGGCAATGCAAACACTGAAGTAAATATAACAAAAAAGGATCATGATTTTATAAATGCAACCAATGGTTCTATATCTTCTCATCATCTATAATGTTGTAAGATATATTTTCAATGTTTTACTTCAGATGTTAGGTAGAGAACTTAGACCTACCAGTTACAACTTACAAATGGAAGCATCTTGTATAAATTTTAAGGACGAAATAAGCTAAATTGTTATTATTACGTGAAGTAGACTTGCCCTTATTTTCACCGAATGATATAATAGAACTATTCCAACGAGAAAAACAATTTTTTTTCAGAAAGATAGATATAAATATACCTTATTTAGTATTTTACAATTACTTTAATTTTTAAGTTTGACTATACAAAACTATACAATAGGCTATCCACAATCTGTCTGTCACAGGAAATCGAACCCTTAATTATAAATTTGTAAGTCTATAAACTTACCGCTTGCCCACCAGGGCACAAGCTTTATCTTCATGTTAAAATTTAAATATTTAATTAAGCACAAACCTACACAATGGGATAGCTGTACTCTGCCCACCACGGATATCGAAACCCGGATTCTAGCGTTATAAATCCGCAGACATACCGCCGTGCCACTGGGGGGCCTGATTTATGTACTTTAGATTAAGATATACATATATGTTTTACTTAACTAGACAGTCTTGATAGACATTGTGAAACAGGAAATCACAATACTTTCGATCGATATAAAAAAGTGTGAAAAAATATTTTGGGGTTTCGAATGATGTAATATATAACGTATAATCGTTCCGAATTGGTTCTTTCGCTGTCAGCGTGCAGGTGGATGTAGCAAGATGTATTTAGGCTTAAAATATACGTCAGTGGCTTGGTCTCCCCTACATTTGCTGATTTGATAATTGAAACTCACTTATTTCTAACCAAATTTCTAGAAAAGGGCGAAATATATGAAAAAAATATATAAAGCATGTGTGACGTCGATTCGGAATGTCCCATTTAAGATATGAAAGATATAGAATTAAAAGTAGCTAGCAAAAGTAGTGAGGCTCAAAATAAGGATTTCTGTTTAATTTTAAGTTGTTTTTTATAGTTTTTTCCTGAAAGAAGCTCGACAAATTAGATAAAATTATATTATCCCAAAGATAATTAGTGTTATCAATGTGTATCTGTTACGTTTTATGGATTTTGAATTTCAGCTTAAACTAATAGATCAAAAAGTAATTTCATCAAATAAATTCGAGATACTGAAAGTCATAATAATGATGTACGAAGCCAAACACTTAATCACTTGTCTAGATGGTAATTGTTTATGTAATTGTGATTATTAAAATAATTATCGGCTCTAGGATTATTAAACATTGAACTATTAATATACCACATTATGTCCAAACGATAGATGTTTCCGCTAATGTTTTTGAGCTTGTAGGATTAAAATCATTTCTATGAGCAAGGATAAATAAAGCTGTACGTTTTGCATTTCGCTTGGCGGACAAACTAATAATTATACACTGTTCAAACAATGTTGGAGATGATAACTAATTGATACTTAATTACTTGGTGTAATTTAAATTGAGTTTCTTTCTAAAACGCCTTGAATCATTCTTCAAGTATATTTATGCAATTGATAAACATACCTTTGGAATGTTCTATATTTTTCCTGTTTCTACAATTTTAGATAATGTTATTTATGTATTTCACAAGTTTTTCTAAGGGATCAAAATAACCCAATAATATTTTGTAAGTGTAATGAATATTAGAAATAGAGAAAAACACATTTATTTTATATTTCATTTCTATCTAAAATGGACAAAGCATGACAGATAAGTCTCGTTGAAACCAGCACGACAATTAAATTCCAATACTCATTGAAACAAGAGTAACCCAAGAGTTGATGGTGGGTGGTGTTGACTAGGTGCTTTACCACTAATTCATCGCTTCAAAATTAGGGATGGCTAGTACAGATGGCCCTCGAGTAGGTTTGCCCAAAATAAAACAAACAAATTAATCAAAAATTGAATCAGAGCAATGATTCTCATTTCTGCTCATAATTTTAATTATGGCTCTTATTAACTGTTCAATGAATTCAAATATAAAATTAAATACATTTTATTTTTCGAACGTATTTTAATTCACTTTCATCTTTCTCAGAAGTCTAAATTATTTCTGTCTTTATCCTAAGGAATACCACATTCAGAAGTACACTGAATTATATAATTATTGATTAATTATATTATCATTGTCAAGGGTGAACTACGAACGTTCTATTATGTAACGTCAAATATATATATAAATTGCATTATATTATATGTTATGCTACATTATTAAATTCTTAAAACAAAAAAAAACCTTAATTAATTAACTACTGCTTTAAATCTAGGAGAAAATGTTTTGGATTTCAAAAGCTGAGTTTTCCACATAGGAAAAAACCAGGAGTAAACTTTCATGTGCACTTAGGGCATGTTCTAAAAACCTCCATCTATTGGAGTTAATTTAAAAGTCTATGGCTGTTTTTTGCTAACCATATATAAATTACGGATAATACGTTCCTCACGTGGCATATTAACTATATCCTGCTTTTAAAGAAATCGCTGTTATCATTAATTAGACGAATGGCCACATTCTACGAATTTTTATCAGATTAAAACTTACTTTGACTAGTTTTAGTGAGAAGGTGAAACGTTTGGATTAATTTGTTAATTAACTTCTATATTTAACTAATTAAAAGTTATGTTTTACAATGGAGAAGCAAAAAAAAAAGACAGAAGTCTTAGAATAATATCAAAATAGTGTTGAAAAATTCAATACAAAAATTAAAACATAGCGCAACTACACGGTATTTTATTAGCAATTTCCCGCGTCATACAGTAAAATACAGAGTGTGGAATGCGTTATCATAAAACGATTCTGAATTTTCAAATCACCAAGCCACGTAAAAACCACAGTCGATGTAAAGTCGTCGTGGAATAGCGTGTATTAGTAGCATATTTTGACTATTTGACGTTTTATAGGGAGTATGAAAATTACTGTGTTTAAAAAAGATATGTAGTAGAACTTTTCTTATAGATATGTTCAGGTCGGGCATAGCCTTGTACTTAATGGTATTAGGAAACAAAAGAGTATGTATCAAATTGGTACCAGGACCATTCGGAAAGAGATCACAACACTTCGCACCCCATCTGAAAATTAAAGTGTAGCATCTTGTAACACGTGAGATTTGACGAACACAAAAACCAGTGGCCAAAGTTGTCCACGTGCCCCAAGCAACAGTATGTAACTTACTCAAGAAGAATTCTCCATCTGTAAGCACCCCCCCCCCCAAGTGGCACAGCGGTATGTCTGCGGACTTACAACGCTAGAATCCGGGTTTCGATACCCCTGGTGGGCAGAGCACAGATAGCCCTTCGCGTAGCTTTGGGCTTAACTTCAAACAAACAAACAAATCCATCTGTAAGAGCAACACATATACACAAGTTGCTTCCTCGACATATCCGTTTAACAGTGGAATACCTCAAGAATATGGGAAATGATATGGTACTAATCCCTTTTCATAACAGTCAAGTTGCCAAACGTAGCGCATTTAGATTTCTATAGGATAGGATTGTTGAAACGTACGCTGTGAAATTGTCGTCCTCGTACACTAAATGGACTATGAAAAGCCCGCAGAAAGAGAATTGGTGTGTTTTGTCATGACAGCGTTACGAAGAAGCTCTTTGGAATTGAACTGAGCAACAGGGCTATTGTCAAAGAGAACAGTCGTCAGATAGAGCATGATCGGACGCGGCGATATGTTCTGTAACGACGTGGTTTTAATATAACCAGTCGTCAGATAGAGCATGATCGGACGCGGCGACACGTTCTGTAACGACGTGGTTTTAATATAACTAGTCGTCAGATAGAGCATGATCGGACGCGGCGATATGTTCTGTAACGACGTGGTTTTAATATAACTAGTCGTCAGATAGAGCATGATCGGATGCGGCGATATGTTCTGTAACGACGTGGTTTTAATATAACCAGTCGTCAGATGGAGCATGATCGGACGCGGCGATATGTTCTGTAACGACGTGGTTTTAATATAACCAGTCGTCAGATAGAGCATGATCGGACGCGGCGATATGTTCTGTAACGACGTGGTTTTAATATAACCAGTCGTCAGATAG
>NW_013667244.1:56699-92488 GCF_000517525.1 Limulus polyphemus | reverse complement strand
GTAACGACGTGGTTTTAATGTATCGTACTCAACAAGTGGGATTGATAGATTCTTTGTTTCAGAATTTTACGTAAAGCTACAGAGGAGCTCATCTACGCATAACCTTTCTAATTAGTTCTTTCATGGAACTGTCGACTAGTCTAAACACCAGGTAGCTAATAGTACTCGCTACCAACTCTTAAGCTACTTTTGTCTAATTGAATAGTTGGATTTGACCGTTATTCTTATAACACAGTAATGGCTCCTAAAGTGTGAAACGTGTTTTTGCTGCAACTGGTGGTGAACCATACATCATCATCAGATCCACAGTCCACGTACGCTTGCAAGAAGGTCATAATAAATCGAAAGAATGAAGATTGTTTGTTTAGAATTTAATATTGAAATAGTTTTAACTTAGCTTTACTGGAGATTCTTTATCTCTTTTTTTATATAAAACAATTGTGCAACACATGTTTACACTATGTTTTTTTTCGAACTATGATTACTAATATACATACAAAATAAAATAAAAATTAATAGCTCAATTTACTCTCTCTTTTTTTTTTTTAGATTTTATATCCACTGTTGAACTGCAACTTTAACCGGGAAGAAAACAGTTAAAATGACTTTCTTCATTGGTATTCAAGTCAGCGTCTTCATGCTTTTGATCCCTGATCTTGTTGAACGAGGCGAAGGTAAAGTTTGTTATACTAGTATAGCTTAGAATTAGCCCAGTTAAACAGACATATGTATATATGGTTTATTAGAATGTCTGGCAAATGTAATTCATACTAAATGTGTCTTTAAAAAAAAAAAAACTCGTATGAAATGAATAGGTATGTATAATGAGTATATAATCATACACAGTGACTGTCAAAGTATAACGCAAACCTTTACACAATAGGTTATCTACGCCCTGTCTATCGCAGGGTGTGTGTGTGTTTTCTTATAGCCAAGCCACAGCGGGCTGTGTGCTGTGTACGCCGAGGAGAATCGAACCCCTGATTGTAGCATTGTAAATCCGAAGACTTACCGCTGATCTACCGGGGGACCCATCGCAGGGAATTGGGCCACGGATTTTAGAATTGTAAGTCCGCAAACTTAGCGTTCACCCACCGAGTGACTGTTTTTTTGAAAGAGATTTGTTTATTTGTTTCGGCACAAAGGTACACAATAGGCTATCTGTGCTCTATTTACCGCTGGGAATCGAATCCCGGATTGTAGCGTTATAACTTTATATTCTGATTGCTCATTCACCTGTGGACTTTTCAGATATTATTTATTATGTACTATATTAATTATTAATGAATAAAGTACATTTTTTCTTCCATTGCTATTTTGCTACTTATAACTTCAATATTCTTACCTTATATATTTCTTTTAGAGTAACAATTCGAATATCTAATTCAGCTTATACCTGGTACCGAAACAAATTATTTTATATCAGTGGATTTGTTTTAGTAAACATAATGTTGAGTGTTTTGTTCATTTTTGTGAAATATATTCAAGTTAAATGCTCTATACAAGTATCAGTAATTTAAATAGATAACTGTCAAATGAAGAGATAAATTTTTGGTCAGTAAACGTTTTTGCCATCTTAAATAATACTGTCACATTTCATATTTTCTAACGATTATTCGTTACCTACGTAAGCGTATAGAAACATGCAATTTTAGAACTTATTAAAAGTAGGATTATAGACACGTGCGTTTCAATGAAGAGAATGATATTTTGGAAATGTATTGTCCATAGTTTTATTTTGTATCTTCCTTGTAGATAAAATTCATCTACTTCCTATTTTTGTTGTTGTTGTTGGTTGAAGCTTATGAATAACGGTGCGTTTACATTGCTCACGTTAAACATTATACAATAATATTCACAAATCTCTCTGAAGATGAGATCGTTATCAACATAAATACTTATGAAGTATGAAAGTCAATGAGATCAATAATAAGTGTCATAATGAAGCAATCGAATAACGGCTGATCATAAAGGTTGAATTATTTGGATTAATCAGTGTGAACCATTTCTAACTAATTCTTCAAGGCTAAACGAGCCGTTACCGAATCCACTGAGTTAGTTTTCAATCTTAAATACGTGTCAATTTAATAATAAAGAATCAACAAAACGAAAACTCGTTCCTATTGAATTGGAAAGAGAAACCGGTCAGAGATGTTTTTGTTTAACGTTTCTGAAAGGCACAATCCTTTGATCATTGGTGAAAAATAAAACTTTCACCTTGTAATATTACGATATAATTATTCAGTCATATACACTTTGATCAGTTATACCTTTTTTAATAGTTATAACATCTGGATGTATCTAGAATGTCGAAAAATACCGTATTAAAATATATTCTTAAATTTGATAAACATGGACAGTTTTATTAAGATATGCATAACGTTTAAGAACCCAAAAGTGACCTGGATAAATTGTTTTGTTTTTTTTAACTTAAGGACATTGTATGTCTAGAGGCAAAACAGATTAAAACCCTTTTCTAATTTCCTGTTGTGTTATATACATCTTAAACTTTCAGGCATCCAAACAGCCTTGATAAATAGAGTAAGCTCAAAAGTTGACAGAAAAAACAAACAACATACATTACAACACACGACCATTGAAGCTTATTAAACAACCACCCTAAGCTCAACTTTTCAACATCAATGCAGCGAGCTGTAAACCAGAAGCGGTTGAATCATATTAAAGGAAAGCAGTGGTGCGAAGAGATGGGTGATTGATGAATTGTTATATTATGAAAGGCATCACGTTGACAGTAGCAGGTCGGTAGCAACTAAGATATATATATATCATTAACAGCGCTGTTACATGTTGCTCGACTGCACTTGCGTTCCCGTCTCGCAGCTAACAGCATTCTCAAGGGAAAATGAAGGACCGTTTGATGTGATGGCCAAATGCTCGCTTTATCCACGCAACATACATTTTGCCTTATAATTTGTATGATATTAAAATATTCATATCATTATTCAACTATTTGGCTTGAGAGATATTATAAACTTTACTATATTCGTATATATATAATTAAGAAATGTTTAAAATAACTTAAAGTAAGAAAATGACTCTCACCGTTTATGGTGTAAATTAAGATTTTAGAAACTTTCAAATAATTAAAGGATACGATGTAAAGCACAATAAGGTATTTTGGGCTATGCTGTGATTCTTAATTTTCATTGAAAGTGTAAAACAATTTACTATTAAAAGATTTAATTCCTTTTACTTTTACTACATTTATCAACATACATATTAAATAAATATTATACTTGCTTAATTTAGCACTTATGTTATATAGTGAAATATTTTAATATATAATTAGACAGACTTTTTATAATATAGAATGATGCAAAATTTCTGAAACACTATTATTCTTCTAACTAACGTCATCCAAGATGTACAAAGTTGATATCAAGACACCCCTTTTCTCAGGTTGGGGCTCACGTTTCGTAATATTCGTCGTGTCACGGATATTTAGACATACTACTAAAACCAAGTGTTTGAGGTATCCTCACAAAATAAAAAGCATGGGTAAAATCAGTGCACCATGAGAAATCTCCACACAACAGGATAATTTGTATAGGTTCTTAATAGGCTGTTAATGGCCTAATAAAATACTGTCACAAAATAAAAAGAGATAGTTAATGAAATACAAACATGACAGAATAAAACATAGTAAGGGTGGGAATAAACATTTAATGGCGGTAAACGACTTTGGCATCAGTATATGTCTTATATCACGAGCATATCAACGGAAGGCTCTGGTAAAATGATGTGTTCCTTAATGTTATTGTTCTCTTACACCAAATTGGTAATTACTCTTGTTTATAATATGAATAATATAACCCATACTACTAATTTAATATTTGAGATTAGCCAACAGGTACTTTTATTTTACGCTTACGTAAGTCAAAGCTAATCTGATATACTCTAACAAAAATATTTTTCCCAGATCAGTGAAACACATATAGCTAATGTCAGTTCTTATGTGTGTAGTCCAATTATGCTCCTTAATAGGTTTTACATTTTTTGTTGAATTTCTCGCAAAGCTATCCAAGGACAGGTTGCGCTACTTCTCCATAAGTGATAGACTAGAGGGAAAGCAGATAGTCAACATTATCCACCACCAACTGTTGGGCTACTCTTTACTATAATTTTGAAGTGATAGACTAGAGGGAAAGCAGATAGTCAACATTATCCACCACCAACTGTTGGGCTACTCTTTAACAATGAATAGTGTGATTGACCGTACACATTATAACGCCCTCACAGCTGAAAGGGTGAGCATGTTCAGTGACGAAAATTCGATCTCGCGACTCGCAGTTTGCGAGTCGAGAGCCCTAACCATCAGGCCATGTCAAACTTAGAAGGTTTTATGAAAACGTTACTTTCGAAATTTAGACATCATAATCTTGGGTATTGCTTTGATGAAACTTATCTCACATTCATCTGTGATTGTGATCAGTGCCATATGAGTGAACCAGAAGATGTGTATTAGACCATTAATTTTACTAATCCTAACCCTATTAATTAATGTTCTACACACACACACACACACACATATATACTGCTCCATTATACAAATAAGTTACGCAAGTAAACTCAGAATATATATACTTTGTTAAATATAATTTCTTAAATTTTAGTTCACGTTGTACGATAGTTGCTTGGTATATATTATATATATATAGATAGGTAAGTACATATGTATAGAGAAATATACATATATATATATATACTACAGCTTTGATGAGTAAAACAGTCTATTCTAAATAAATGAAAATGAAAACAAGCCCTAATCTAACTAATTCGATAAAACAATTAACGAGAGCAGCATTTAAGAAGTAAATCATAACTTGGACTGACCTACATTATATTTTCAATTTACTACTCATTTGAACGTACTTGAATATAAAATGAGACAGAATTCTTCAGTTGTGTAAGAACTTTGATAAAATTAAGATTTAGTATTTCCAAAATTTTTGTTGATGGTTGCACAACTTATTACTGGTAGTACATCTTAAGTGTGGATGGTTTACATGAACCAACAAATTTTAGCATTTTTAATGTTCATGACATTACGTATAGGTATCAAACACTGCACGCTTAGTTTGTCATAGGTCATGATTTTTTTAAAATTTCTATCCTCTAATCAAGATAATGAGATTGCATATTAAACTAATTACCACAGTTCTAGTTAAACTTATTGGAGTTTAATGTTTAATCTAATAATCACGGGTGTACTCAAGAAATGTGAGAGTTAATTAGACCTTTTGTGTTTGTAGAACATTTCGTTTTCGTGCAGTCCCATCCAGCTTAAAATGTAAAAGATTTGTCAAAATTAAGTCAAACAAACTAATTAACCATAATGTTTAAATTTTTACATGTTCATGTAACTAAATAGTTTGATAAAGCATGTTCTGTGAATATCTTTTAATTAACATTAAATGGAAAAAGTTCAGCTAAAATAACTGCCGTTTATAGCATTATTATCTGAGATACGATACTACAAAAAATGAAATAAAATAGATCATTGTAGAGACAAATGAATTCGTTATGTTTTGTTTTATTCTTCGTTGCAGACTTTCTAACTTTAAAATGATTTAATTATACAAAGTTAATTACAATAAAGCGACGTATTTAAATAGAACTTATTTGAACAAACCAGTTTGCTAAGATGTTTGTTTTTACAGATGAAAAGGTAGAAAAACAAATAGCTTATACTCGTTTTCCTTGCAATCTTTTCATTTGCAGCAGCGTTAACTTAACAGACCTTTTAGCGTTTTTGATTTTAGTGTACACTGCTATTCTTCTGTAATAAAGTGTGCTGTCGCGAAACCACATATAAATCATAAGAAATTACACCGTGTTGTGGGGAATTCAAGAGAAAATCGAGCAACTAATAAGACCAGATAGTTAGACGGCGATGTTTTTGCTACTTGATCGTGTTATATATCAGGTACGTGAGCGAATCGTCTATCAGTATTAATTTAACTGCTCTAACCGCTGTTCACTGTCATGATCGATAAGACTACTTAGTTGTCGGCTAGAAAGTATTTGTGAAAAACGTTGTTTTTAATAAACACAAAGTGTTGTTTTTTAATCCATTTTAGTGCCATGAATTACTAATTATTACATTATAACTTCATCAAACCTTTAAGTTGCTATAATTTAGTCAAAATATTTGTTTTTACATATTTTTACCAATATTAGGTTTCATTTAAGGACTAAGTTCAACGGCGTTATTGTTCGTATAAACGTTTACGGTAAGTATTTATATCAATTTTTTTTTTGTAAAACATATACAACCTTAAATAGGCTTTATTTGCTTTTCAAATTCCAGTTTATTCGTAACCTATTGTTTAATATCAAATCACTATGATATGCCAATCTGTTATATAATTTTTCTTTAATTACAGAGTATTTCACCAAACAAGGCTTAATTAAAAGCGTAATTGCGTAAAATATTCCACATGCTACGTTAAATACAATACGTTGATTTATGAGGTTCAAAGAACAATCGTTTTATGAAAGTAATTATTCTACTTCGAAATAGCATTATTCCTTTGTAATCAAATCAAAGTTACGTGTTTAAGAATGTGAAAAGACTAGAGATGAGTAAAACAGACGCCATTTTGTTCCATTTCTTATTCGCCTTACGATAAGCAAATATTCAGACTAATAACCACCTGTACATTATTGAATCACCTTTACAACTCTGGTAAGGAACTTCTAATAAGTTTATAATGAACTGAAATAATCTTATATTGGGGTATCATATATAAAATAAAAATGAAAATGGTGATTCTAAAACGAAGATTGAAAGTTTATGCGATTAGACATTTTTTCAGTGGCGAAAATATTGATATATATTATATGCACCTATAAAAACGATGCTACAAATCACTAATAATCTTATGAAATAATTTGAAAATCGTTAAAATCTTACAATCATCTATGCTTACATAGCTTTTCACGTTCAAATAAACCTGAGAAAAACGAATTTTTATAGCTGTATCTTTCGAGTTAAAGCACGAAACAATGAAAATAACCGTACAATTGCAAGCCACATCTCATAAAACAACTTATATTATGGACATTAATAATTAACTGTGGATCTAATGCAAGCAACTTCATTACGTCTTCAAAACCGCGTGATCTTGTAATGAGAGTTACAACTGTTCAGTCTTACCGAGTTACATTGTAAAGACCAAATTTGGACGAAGTTATAGTGCTCCGTGGACATTTAACATAATTGGTAAAGCCCTTTTCCTCATTCTCTTGAACAGCTTAGTGTATGTGTTTTTTTTAATCACTTAAGATGCTGGTAATGGAAACTATTGGTGTTTGTTTATTTCAAGTTAAGCACAAGGCTACACAATGGGCTATCTGTGCTCTGCACACCACAGGTATCGAAACCCAGTTTCTAGCGTGTATATCCGCTGAGCCACTTGGAGGAGGAGGGCAAAACTATTGGTGAAACAAAACTTGACATTCAAACAAAATAGCCAAAACTTTAATATTTTAAGAAACTGATGAGTATTTTATAAGTGCCATTTTGATGTAGCTAATAATTCAATTCTTTGGATCATTGAGTTAGACGATTTGTTGTTCCTCATCCTCTTGGGCAGAGTGTAAAATGATTATAAATCATTTTTACCATTTATTATTACAGCAAGGAAATCCACTGATGAAAGAGACGATTATTGAATCTCCTTTTGTTTCATCAGATTTGTAATAGCATAACTTATCACTAAAAACAAATATACAAACGTTATATTTTTGAAAACTCAACGAGAAATTGTTAACAAAACTTCAATAACAGCTCTTCTTTCATTTAAACTTTTAGTGAGAGCAAACTTTGCATTAGAATCTGCATAATTACACTGTTTTTGGTGAGTTTTGTAAAGCAATATTTTATCTTTATCTGACTTTGGAATTGCATGATATCTATTCTTATTTAAGATGATTAATAAATAAAGGGTTATTAGAAAGATCACGTGGCGTATACTCATGTAGGAACATAATTCCTAATTTCATGTTGTTGAACAAAGTCACAAATTATATCTATAGGGCTTACTTCAATGACACACTGTATATGGCACATTCATTCTATGAGGCGTTACATTAACCCTTTATCATTTCCACCCGTACATTTTCGCCAATTACGGTAATGGAAAGAACCCTTTCATGGATGATAAAGGGTTAAGGCTATAAAACCATTAACAGACAGGACATCAGTCATATCAAAGACACGTTGTTGTGCTGCTACGAATAATTCCATTATAAAAACATTCTACGTGATTTTGGTAAAAATATTTTTCACACATAAATATAACAATAAAAATAATGTGATTTTAACTATTTACCTTTATTTATACTGATGTTGAAAATTAATTGACAATCTATGAGAAAGTATATGTTTAAAGTCTTACACTGAAGTCTGAATAAATAGAACATGTTTCTTTGTTCGTTTGTTTTTTTAATTTTGCGCAAAGCTACATGCGCTAGCCGTCCTTAATCTAGCCGTGTAAGACTAGAGGGAAGGCAGCTAGTCGTCACCACCTACCGCCAACTCTTTTACCAACGAACAGTGAGATTGACTGTTACATTATAATACCCCCACGGCTGAAAGGGCGAGCATGTTTGGTGGGACGGGGATTCGAACCCGCGACCCTCAGATTGCGAGTCGAGCGCCCTAACCACCTGGCCATACCGGTCCACAAAACTAAATAAATCAATATCTTTATGCTAATTTAGTAATTATACGTCACCAAAATTCTTGGTGAAACATACTGAACAACTTGCATACCGTATTTTTCTTTGTTTAATTTCGCGCATATGCTAATTTTGTAATGATACGTCAACAACATTCTTGGTGGAACATACTGAATGATTTGCATACCGTATTGTTTCTTTGTTTAATTTCGCGCACAATTACTCGAGGGTTATCTACGATAGCTCATTCTAATTTTAAAGTGATATAGTAGAAGGCAGCTAGTCAAAACCAACAGAACGTGTGATTGACGGTTACATTATAGCGCCCCTCACTGTTGAAAGGGTCAAGGATGTTTGAAAAAAGAATGCAAACCTGCAACCTGTAGATTGGGAGCCCTATGTGCTGTAAGTTGAAAGCGTGTCATCCCAGAATGTGTGATATATGTTATATTGTAAAGTGGAGATAGATATCGCTACAGAAGATAATTTTTGTACAAGCTTATACATAGCAGAAATATCTTAAACTGATTGGCCAGAATTTGAAATATTACTTTTTTACAAGCTTATACATAGCAGAAACAGCTTTAACTGCTTGGACAGAATTTGAAATATTATTATTACAGCAGTACCCGCTCCAATATGAATTTTTACTTTAATTCTTTAAAACCTGTTTCTTTATCGTTATCTATTTCGGGGGTCAATCCCTTTGACACTAAATTCTTAAATGCTCATCTGTTCTTTAGGTTTAATCAAACAGACATTTATACGGGAACCAAAAGACAAATTAGTCATCCTAGGAGAAGATATTCTTCTCCCTTGTCGTGTTCACAATAAAATAGGGATGCTCCAGTGGACGAGGGATGGATTCGGCCTCGGATCGGATCGTGAGCTTATCGGTTTTCCTCGGTATACTATGGTAGGAAATGATGAAGAAGGTAAGAGAAATGATTCATGTCAATTAAACGTAAACTAAATCTAGCGATAAATTAACACTCCATAGCAATGACGAAAATTGTTAAAAAGGAAGAGACATAAATATTACTTAATACAACAATATAATTATACGTATTTTACTATTCAAGTATTTGTAGAACAATGTATATCATAACCGTATTTTTCATAAAAACAAAGTTATTTAACATAATTTTAAGTTATACATGTTTGACACTTCTACTTAATTAGCTATGATAGCACATCGAAAGAATTGCATCTCTAAATAAAACAAAAATGTTACAGCAACGATTGTTTAAATTTTGTAACCGCTCATTCAATAATTGAAAATATTAATACATACTAACGTATCTAAGTCGTAACATGTTTACGCTTTTGTGTCTTATTCCATTTATAAGCTGTTTAGTACGGATAAACTATATTGTTGTACTGTTGATATGAGTTTTGTATTTTTTTTCGTCTACTTATATAGATGATTACTCTCTACAAATTACTAATGCACAGTTAGACGATGATGCTGAATTTCAATGTCAAGTCGGAGCTGTGGAAGGAATTAAGGGAATTCGATCAACAACAGCAGTTGTTACAGTGTTCGGTTTGTCTGTTATAATTTGTTTGTACTAAATACATTTTGTAATTTGTTTTCTGAGTTTTGAGGTGAAAAAATTAACGTCGATTCTGAAGGGATTTAGTTGTTTACTTTTAATGAAGATAACTAATGCGACAGTAAATTATTTTAATAGAATATGTAAAAATCATGTTTACCTCAAAGTCTGTAAAAACAAGTGTTCGTAATCTTGAAACGGATAATACTCATAAACTACACTAAATAATCTGTTAATACAGAGACTGGCTGAAATATGAATAAGATGTTGTATGATTTTAGTATTTAAGTTTTTTACTTTTAGTAACTAATGGTAAGGTGTTGCATGATTTTAGTATTTAATTTTTACTTTTAGTAACTAATGGTAAGATGTTGCATGATTTTAGTATTTAATTTTTTACTTTTAGTAACTCATGGTAAGATGTTGCATGATTTTAGTATTTATTTTTTACTTTTAATAACTCATGGTAAGATGTTGCATGATTTTAGTATTTAATTTTTTACTTTTAGTAACTAATGGTAAGGTGTTGCATGATTTTAGTATTCATTATTTTTTTACTTTTAGTAGCTTATGAATGCAAAATCATATATTTATTGTATGTTTAATTTACTTTTAATTCTTCAATTATAAATCCTTGAAATGATATTTTACTATTACCAATCAAATACCCTATAGAATATGTTAATATTTCAACTAATATATTAACTGTGTTTCTAATTGCTTTGAGTTAATTTTAATCACCGTTCGATTTATATAGTGAAGTCTACAAGGTAATTAGAACGCAAGAAAACTACCAGATTATAATTTCAAGTTACTAAGACCAAATGAAATACGGAACAACAACAACAAAAAAGTACTGGAAGTAGTTTACCTAAGCAAAGCTGTGGACGTATATCCTTTAGCTCAAACAACTGAAGTCAATCATTCGGGAATATTAAAATTATACTAACATTGTTTAAGTAAATTTTCATCTTACAACGACTTTCTGTTATAATGTAATAAAAGCTAATAATGTTATATCATTGTGTATTTGACGTTGACACCTCTAAATATTTTGGTTTCTTTTGCATAAAGTTAAGAACAGTTACAGTAATAACCTTCGCGATGAGATTATCATCTTATTTTTGTTTATTTACTAACAAAAATATTCCATAATGTTTACTAAGGATTAAAAAACGATCATTCTTTTAAACATTAGCCTTGTTGTCTGGTCGCTGGTATCTTGTGGCGAAATGTTTCATTTAAACCACCTTATGTCATTTAAATTCGCATTTCGATAGAGAGTCTGTTCTGAAAGTATTAATTCTAGGACAACGTTTTAGCGCTCTTACGAAAGTGTTCTGAGAATCTAGCCCATTGTTAATTACTGAGCCAGACACTTCATTTAAATGTAAATGCTGTAAAATGAATTCAATTTCCAGGTCACTGGAATGTTAACTCTGAATAATTGTTTTGTTAACTTCCAAAATGACAATAGCAAGAAACACCTTTCGATAAAACGAATCTCCGATCTATTACTAGGTAGTGAATAGCGTTAAATAGCTAGCTGGAGTAGTTGAACTCAAAAATGCAAATCAAATAAAATTCAATATGAGTTGCGTTCAATAATTCATTTTAACCACTTATTTCGTAGATTGCTTGATAGATTTTATTTGAATATTAACATTCCCTATTCTATCATTACTTCATTCGGTTGTCATGTGACTAAGTAGGTCCCTTGAAGACTTTAGATATTTTCAACAAAATAGTTTGTATAATAGTATTAAGCATAGACTTACAATTTGATGTTGTTTTTTTTAACCCTCGTGTCATGTGTATAAAATGAACATGATTAAGGGAAGTTTTTTTTGTACAAAAGTGATTTATAAAATTTGTCAACATCGCTTAACAAATCATTTTTATGGAATGAAAATACGCTCTATACATAATGTAAATGAATTGATACTAAAATATACGTTTTATACGTTAAAAATCATCACGTCAAACTCGTTTGTGCAAAGGTGAAAAAAAAACGATTTACAGCCAATATTACATAAACATAAAGGATAAGATGATGAAGTGAAGGTAGAAAAAAAAACAGAATGTACTTGAAATATTGAGAACAATTAAATATCCAAGATATACAAATTCTGGATGAAATAAATAATAGGCACAATAAACTGTGTTCATTTAGTTGTAAAGAACGATGTATACTTGTTCATTGCAATATAATCTAATAAATTCATCAGTCAAAATCACTGCTGTATCACAGTTTGGGAATAAAATACAAAGATCTGTTAATTTGTGTAAAACTTAAAATTGGGCTCTAAAGGCAATTTGTTTAATGAGATTTTAAAAAAATAGGTTAAAACTGATACAATTTTATCTTTCTCGAACTTATGTATTATACAGACTAATCTACGTTCCCTTATAACGAGTACATATCAAATCATAATGCTTTACTTAAAGTGATTATTATCTATAGAATGCGATTTTGTGTTTCAGTTCCCCCAGAGCCTCCAATCATCTTGCAAGGAGCTTATCTTAGGACTACTGCAGGTATGAATGTGAAGTTGACGTGTGAAGCCCACGGAGGTCGTCCTGCAGCGGAGGTTGGAATTATTCAGTTCCAATAACTTCGTGATGCTAAATTTTGAAAGGAATAAAAACCACCTCAATAAAATAACAATAATTTTGTGCTGCTATTATTCCTGAAATTCATCCAAAAACTTGGCTTCTACTGTTCTATACACTTGTTTTTATGTATACATTTTCAAATCCATGTATGTTTGTTTGTTTGTAATTAAGCACAAAGCTACACAATGGGCTATCTGTACGCTATCCACCACGGGTATCCAAACCCGGATTCTAGCGTTGTAAGTCCGCAAACATTCCGCTGTGCCACTGGGGGGCTAAGTCCGTGTAAGATAGTGTGTCAGTTAAACTAAATCCATGTGTACTGAAAAAATGCTCACCTTGGTTTGTTTGTTTGTTATGGATTTCGCGCAAAGCTACACGAGGGCTATCTGCGCTAGCCGACCTTGATTTAGCCGTGTAAGACTAGAGGGAAGGCAGCTAGTTGTCACCACCTACCGCCAACTCTTGGACTACTCTTTTACCAACGAATAGTGGGATTGACCGTTACATTATAATGCCCCCACGGCTGAAAGGGCGAGCATGTTTGGTGGAACGGGGATTCGAACCCGCAGATTGCGAGTCGAGCGCCCTAACCACCTGGCCATGCTGGGTCTCTCACCTTGGTGTCTTAATAACTTTTATAAAGAAATCGAATAAAAATAGTGTATTGAGAACACTATAAAATATTATCTCAGATGCAAAGCTTGATCTCAACTAAAACAAGAAACAAATTCAACACCCCTGTTAAGAATTTTAATCTCATTTCCTATCCTAAGTGTAATATAAATGTGATTTTTTACAACAAGTGAAAAATCGAGGTTTACTTTCTTATGGCAGCGACATTATTTTGTAAATTGTTTAGTAAAGGTTGGCTTATTGTATTAATAATATTCATTGCACTCAATTTGATGTATATTGTAAATGCAATTGTAATAAAATCCAAACACGTTTTTATTATTGATATGGGTGAAGCCCAGTTGTTAGCGTGCTAGAATATGAGTTGGAATTTAGTGGGCCGTGGGGGCATCGTAAGAGTAACGGTCATTATTAGATTAAAGTAGTCAAAGAATTAGCGGTTAATGCTGTCTTCTCTCTAACCTATCACTTCAAATTTAGTGATGGCTAGTGCAGGTAGTTATAGGGTGGGTTTTCGCGAATATATGAAACAAATAAGCCTTTTAGATTAAAATATAATGTAGATGTAACTCGTATATGAAAACATAGGTTAATTTTATCTGAAGAATAATGATAAGTATAACTGCGGACTGGCTAAATCCTGTGTAAATAGACGTCCAGGTGAATTCTACCGTTACATTCTTTGCATACGCATTTCAAAAATAAGTTAATAAAAGACTTAAGAGTAAAATATTAGTGTATTATTACAATTTGTAGATATTCCCGCGATATATGGATAATTAACGAACTACGAACTATTTATAATTTCTGATAGCTTGCCTGGATTGATGAAAAAGGAGACGTGGTAGAAGAGGGTACGGAATATAAGATCAATCAGATGGCAGATGGAAAAAGAGCTATCGCCATCTTGTCCTGGACATTTGTACCCGACAGGAGGCACCACTTGAAAAGTTTTACTTGTAGTTCTGAGAATTCGGCGCTTAAGCAACCTGATCTAGTGACCATTACTGTCGATGTGAAATGTAAGATTTTAAAAGTTTCATTTATACTTTTATTGTTAAATAAAATTAAAAAGGAAAAACAACAACTTTTTAATTATTTTCAATAAGTTCGTGAATATTTTAAAAGTTCATATAGTAGTAACTTCACTAAATTTGTCTAGTTAAATAAATTTACTATTTGACATTTGTTCTTCGTCATTTTACGATGATACAGTTTGCTTAGTGCGAAAAGAAGAGAGGCGTGGCCTAGAGGTAAACGTGTTGGGACTCTGAATTCCAGAATATTGTTCGCGATCTATTGCACAAAAATGCATTCTGCTCTTAAGAGCCTGGATGCGCTACAAGGGCGACTATCAAGTGTCTCTATTCAGTAAAACAAGAATAACCCAAGAGTTCGCCTCCCACTAGTTTATGAGATAAAACGTTAGGGACGTTTCTTTGTTTTTGACTTTTGCCTAAAGCTGTTCGAGGGATATCTTCGTTAGCTGTGGCTAATTTGGAAGTGATAGACTAGAGGGAAGCCAGTTAGTTCATATCACCCACCTCCAACTCTTTACCAACGAATAATAGAATTAATCGTCACATTATAAATCCCTCACAGGGACGAGACTCCATCCCGTGACCCTCAGATTGCGAGTCGAATGCCATAATCACCAGGCCACAAATTTGGGACGACAGTGTAGCTTTATATGAAATTTCTGAGCACGAACAATAATATTAGCTTGATAAAATTATCAAAAATGAATAATTGTAAGATAGTATGTCATATTAGCTCAATTCCCAATTAGTAGAATATTTGCTGACTAAGACATGTTTAGTTTCGCTCTTTCTGTTTCTATATACATATGTGTGTGATATATATATATATAAAATAAAACTACTGTTTTCATTCTTGATTTCTTCAAAAACAGTTACTGACATTGAGATTTTCCAGTTGAATTAATTGTTTCTATTGAACAATAACATTGCAGGAATTTGCATTAAGCCACTTGTATTATAACGATAAATTTCTATATTCATTACTTTGGTTAGTTTGTAGTTATGCACAAAGCTACACAATGGGCTATCTGTGCTCTTCCCACCACAGGTATCGAAACCCGGTTTCTAGCGTTGTAAGTCCGCAGACATACCGCTGTGCCACTGGGGGCTACTACTTTGGTAAATGAGTTTCATCTTTATCTAGAACACATTTTTCTGAAGTATTCAGTCAAAGGATAGAAACACAAGACAATATTTTGATATTCAATTATACCACACATAATTCTTTACTTTTGTTTTCGCTCTCTTTTGGCTTAGCGGTAAGTTTAAAGGCTTATAACGCTAAAAACTGTGTTTCGACACCCGTGGCGAGTGCAGCACAGACAGCTCATTTTCTAGCTTTGTGCCTAACTACAAACAACCTCTTGTTTTCATCTACTTACAGATGCCCCGAACTTAAATCTCCTGGTTCACAGTACCAAAATTTTTGAGAACGACAACGTACGACTCACTTGCGAGGTCGACGCTAATCCACCAGAGATTTTCTATAACTGGTACAGGTAAGGTGAATCCTGGCGACGTTCTATAGTTTCTATTGCTGTTATATACTTATTTCTTTAAGAAAAAAAGCCGAATTATGTATATACCTTGAACATTGACGAAACTATTGGAATACTATTCATCCAGGCCTGGTGGTTAGGGCGCTTGACTCGCAATCTGGGGGTCGCCGGTTCGAATACCCGTCCCACCAAACATCCTCGCTCCTCCTGCCGTGGGGGCGTTATACTATAACTGTCAATCCCACTATTCGTTGGTAAAAGAGTAAACCCAAGAGTTGGCGGTGGGTGGTGATGACTAGCTGCCTTCCCTCTAGTCTTTCACTGCTAAATTAGGGACGGCTAGTGCAGATAGCCCTCGTGTAGCTTTGCGTGAAATTCAAACGAACCTATCTATCCTAAGAATAGATAGAAGTGTGAAAAGAGTAAAATCTTAGTGTGAATAGAGTATGGTTATTAAGACCTTTCACTTGAAACGAAAATTATTATTATTATTCAATAAAACCACAAAGAAATCTTGAAATTAATTCATTTATTTGAAACTTGGAGAGTCAACAACTGGTATGTTTACTTCCACAAGAATAATAGATATCTTAATTTCATAGTCAACTAGTTTGAGTTGATAAATTACTTTAGACTGAACAAGTTAATAGTGTATGAAGTGAGCTCAAATATTTAATTGGCGTTACATAGAAAATATTTCATTTTCTTGTCACTATGAAATAACTTCATTTAGTAAGAAAACTTAAGAAAGATTGGACAAAGCTCCACAATTCTGCTTAATATTTAACTAATTACACATTTAGTTGTTTAGTATAGTAATGTGTACACCGAAAGTCCAGCTTCTGAAATGTATATTTATATCAGAGCACATTATATCGTGTGCGTGCACCTAAATGTTTCTTTCGAATTAAATTAACATAAAAAAACCCAATAACAGTAAATACATTCCATGCATACTTAATACGTTTAAAATTCTGAATAGTTTAGTTTATATAATATCTGATATGCGATTTGAACTTAATGGGTATCGTACATCTACGTCGCTATCGAAATTAAGTTAACAAAAATTAAATCAGTAGTAACATAGATCCTATAATAATGAATGTTGTGTGTTTGTGAATTTGTTTGTCTATGAACTCCTCCTACAGATTCTCAGTCTAGCGGGATCAAACTTAGTACACGTGCCTAGGTAGTGTGGGCGGGTGTCTTAACGATTTTTTTTTTCAGTACCTTGAGGTAGCTATAGAATTAAGCGGGGTTAATGTGAATGATGAGGAGGGTTTGTAGCTGATAGTGGCGCGCGGTTATTTCAGGCTTATAGATATAAAGTATAAATAAAATACTTGCCCCCCAGTGACACAGCGGTATGTCTGTGGATTTAGAACGCTAGAATCCGGATTTCAATACTCGTGGTGGCCAAAGCACAGATAGCCATTTGTGTAGCTTTGTGCTTAATTACAAACAAATAAACAATAAAATACTTACTATTTAATGTTCTCAATTGTACTTACGAACATATTATATTTCAGTACTACTGACACTAGTATATACTAGCAGAGTACCAGGTGTTGCTCGGATGAAAATGGCTTTAAATATCTTAAGATGATTTGATTGAATGAACCATATTAATTGTGATTTTTTGCAAAAAAAAAATCACAATTATTTCTTTACCTAACTAAAATCAACAAAAATAGCAAGGTGCGAAAAAAAATACAAATACACGCTTCTTGCACGTGCTTTGCATGACATTTTAAGTTTCCAAAACAAAATTCATTACCTTCTGGCGTCCTTATTTCTGCTGTGCGATCAAGTGTCGTTTGCAGCGTATTCTGACTTTATTATCATTCCATTTAATGAAGAATGTATTTTTTTTCTTCTCGTCGCAACACAGCGTAAATGAAAATTTGTTGATACCAAACGTTTTTGTAAAGTCATCGTATAGCTGATTCTTGCGAATAGACGCAAGCAAAGTAAAAGATATGGCTGAAGTAAGGCTATTTAGTTGAGTGAGTGTGCGCACAAGTTCGAGAGAAAGCACCAGCTTTTTTCAATTAAAAGGAGTTAGAGAGTAGGCATGTATGTATAGAAGAAAGAGAGAAGGGGGAAAGAGCACAGATGAAGGCTCTACGAAGTTCTTGATTCGTTTTAACACATAACTGATCATGGACAGAATGGTTAGGAAAAGTTCTCACACAAAGAAGAAACGTAAATAATAGCCAACTTGATCATACATTACCAAAAAAATCCGCCCTTTTCAATTTCAGATCAACTGGTTGTCCAGTTTGCCAAAAAAATTCTACATTGGTCACTTTGACCTCAATTTGAGGCCTTAAAACGGCCTCCGAGGCCGCGGCCATATAGCCCATGCTACTTACGCCCAAAGTTGTATCTGTACCCCTGTTTGGATTTTGGAGTTTAAGATGTGGTCGTGCATAAAAAAAAACAGGCCCACAGAGAGAGGAACATTCGCGCTTATATATATATATATATATATATTAACAATGAATACCGTTTTATGTATTGTCGTTTTTGTGAACTTCTTATATCGATCAATATTGTCGTTTTTGTGAACTTCTCATATCGATCAATATTGTCGTTTTTGTAAACTTCTCATATCGATTGATATTGTCGTTTTTGTGAACTTTTCATATCGATCGATATTGTCGTTTTTGTGAACTTCTCATATCGATCAATGTTGTCGTTTTTGTGAGCTTGTCATATCGATCAATATTGTCGTTTTTGTGAACTTATCATATCGATCAATATTGTCGTTTTGTGAGCTTCTCATATCGATCAATAACTACAAATTACAGACAAATGTGTATATACCATCTAATCTGTCTTGAATGTTCTGTTATTATGCTATTCTTTCAGAAATGGCAAGCGAATATTGAACGGTCACAGCTCTGTTTTTGTACTAAACCACGTAACAAGGGCTAACAATGGAGACATAATCATTTGTGAAGTGAGTAACGTTGTGGGAACTACGAGAGTGAAACATACTTTGAATATCCTATGTAAGTATATTGTCTACTCTTTAATGAGTTTGATTTTCATATTATGAAGGTCGCAGTAATTAATTGATCTATGATTTAAATGTTTGCATCTAAGATACATATTGAATCACAATTTCTAAAGATATGAGAATCTGTAAACAGTTTCTTGATTTAATTTTACATTGCTTGAATTTTAGAATACAGCCTTGTTGGCACATATTATCAAAAAGTGAGAAGTGTTTCTGTCATTAAGTATTGATAGATAAAAGATATGAATTCCACAACAAATTTTGAATGTCACGATTCATAACACCTAATAAAGATGAAACAACTAAAATATCTGCTGAGAAAATTTCATAAGTTCATAGACCATATTAAATTTGTGATGTTTTTTTAGAAACAATGACACATTGAATAAAGCGATACATCCTACTAGTATAAAAATCTAATCAAAAACACTTCAGGTGTAAAAAAAAAATTGCAGTCAAAAAAAGAATTGAGCGTGCAACTTAAAGAAATGAAATATAAGTTTGCGGCCAAACTAGTAGCTACGCTTATAGCATTGCTCAGAATTTTACAACAAATATTCATTCATTAATTGGCCAGGCTACGTTTTTTATTCAACTTGGGGCGTGATGGTAGATAAAACCAATACACACCAACAAATCACAGCAAGTAAGAAAGTGACACTCGATAGTAACCCACATTAGCTTTAGGATCACAACCTGTTATTCGGAACAGACCTTTACTTTACAGAACCACCCAGATTCTTCAAAATATATGGTGGTAGTTTTTTCTCTCTAAAACAGTGTTAATAACTTCCTTTATAGTAACGCCATGGAATCTAGATTAATAGTTTCTTGTCATCTTCCGCATGCACTCGGTACAGTCGTATCAAGCATAATTATTTACGCTATTTGCTTAAGCTAATATCACGTGATGCTAAACGCGCTTTAATTAAGAGAATTCCATAAAATTTAGCAAAATTGTGCTTAAAAGTTGGCAATGAATAATGAATAATAAGCGTTCACCCGTATGATTATTCTGAAAACTTGAGTTAGAAACTGATAATCTAGTTTGCTAGGTCTAACCAATACTAACGTATCCGCACGTCCTTTGAGGTTATAGTTTTGCTGCTCTAAATCAGCCGTCTATAATCCAAATGACAAAAAACTAAAAACGCTCCATTTTTTTCTCTTAGGTGAAGCTGTAGTAAAAATTTCTGATCGATAGCTCATGTGACTTTTTGCGTAGACGTGCGCAAAAAGTTTGGTCAAATTCGAGACGTTTGTGTTGAATAACTTTGCACATATGGCTTAGAGTTAGACCAAATTTGACATCTAATTTAGGTTGTAACGATCTATCTGTGTACGAAATTTGAACAAAAATCCGTAAAAGATAAGTATTTTTTTCTATCAAACAAAGTTTCCAAAGGAGAAAAATTCAATCAAAATTTGGAGACTTTAAATCTCGTGTATTTTTTACTGGATTGTCTTGAAATTTGTTATGTGAAATAAAATTCAAGGAGAGCATATCCACTGAAAATATATAATAGTTTGGGTTGTTTTGGCCGCACGATACATTATCGTATATCTTGATCTATAAAATAGTCTTCCAAAAGAAGCACTTAATACCTTTCCTAAAGTGGACTTAATTACTTTTCAGTTTGTGTCGTTCATAATGAGCTTGTTTCTTTTTTTAAGTGCAACACTACATAATTAGTTATGTGTGTTTTGTCCATCGTGGGGAATCGAACCCCGGATTTTACCATTGTAAGTCCGTAAACCTACCGCTTACCCATCGGGGGACATGCTTGTTTATACAGTGCAGTAAAAGATCAATATAATCTGTTTCTTTTTTTTACCACAGAACTAGGTGACATCAAATAATAATAGTTTCAGCAAATTTCATTTAAGAAACAAGTCAAGCAATAAAGCAGTGAAGTCGGTTTTATGATAATAATAATAATAAAGTGTGTGGATTACCAGCTGAGGCTCTTGTAATTAAAAATAATCCGATAGTAATTCACATTAATGATAAACTGTCTCGGATTTCTAGTTATGATAAATTGCATTATTTCCTTCAACTGGTAAAGTTGTAAATCAGACGGCAATTGATCCGTAGGTGGTTCATAAGAAAATATTCCAGATTGTTCTACGGATAAATAAACTTGAAAAAAGAATGATGATAGTGCATTCAGTATTTTTGGCAAAAACTACGAAAGGTTTCTGCAGCCGTTACTAATTTTGAAATACTAACCAGAGAAAATGCAACCAGTCATCAGCACTCTACCACACTCCATCCATGCTAAAGGATTGACTGTCACTCTTATAATGCACACACAGTTTAAAGTGCAATAAATATTTTGGGGTATCACGCAGATTCGAACTCGGCTCGCCATTTCCAAAATGTAACGTAGGGACAACCCGCACTGATGCATATAGATGTTGAAAAAATTTATTAGTAGCGTAATTTATGCTTTTCTTGATAGGGAATTGTTAAAAACTACTAAACATAATATAAGGCTAAATTGAAAGTAAGAATCTAGTTTATTTTTTTTTTATTAAAATTATTACTTATGCAGTTATCAACCATAAGGAAGTAATCAATAAGAAAATATTTTCAGAAGAGGAAATACAGTTTTACTCCGTTCCATGAGAATGACAAGTTTGGCCTATCGAAACTACCGGAGTTTTTCATTATTTGCTATTTATTTAGTTATTTGGCCATTATTATGGTGTTGTATTGTTACTGTAATATTTTAGAATAATAAAGTACAAGAAATGAAACTAATTAAAGTTTCTATAGATTTAAGTGCTAGATAAATATCATCTTATCATAGTTATTACAAACAATGATTTATAAACAAAAAGTTTCACAAACTTACAAACAATATAAAGTCTTCTTTCTAGTCTGGAGCTTTCTTGATATATTATCGAGAGTTCACGATGAGCGAGTTAATTACGAGTTGATGTAGGTATAATTCGTTTAACAATAACAGGGAACTAGCTAGCCTTGTAGTGTTCACTGTTCATACGCCGATTTTTCCACCGGTAACGTTAGGTAATGTTTTTGTAAAAGTGTTAATGTCCGATGTGAATCCACTAATATTAAATGAGTTGTAATGATTCTCCTGAATTTTCAATAGATTAAGCTGTGCATTTCGCAGATGGCTGAGTAATATCTATTAACTTCATTAGCTACTCTTACTATATTTACTATGAAACCTTCCCTCGTAACATAAATATTCATGATTTGGAAAGAAAGGAAGATTTAATAAATATCATCAGCTTAGTACAGTCAAATGTATGTAACACATCGTAATACTTAAAATGAGCTAAATTTAGTGTTTTTGTTTTATTATTATAATTTTCAAAAATAAACTGCTATTTCTAAAGGGGGGGTATAAATGAATATTAAAGAAACGTATTTTATCCGTCATATTTATGAAAGATAAATAAACCCAAACATTTGAATATCTCACATGTACGTAGCACATCGTAATACTTAAAATGAACTAAATTTAGTGTTTTTGTTTTATTATTCTAATTTTCAAAAATAAACTGCTATTTCTAAAGAGGAATAAATGAATATTTAAGAAAACGTATCTTATTTATCCGTCGTATTTATGAACCATAAATATTTTCAGTATAATTATAAAAAATATACGCTTTCATTAACATTCACTGTTACGTTTAGATGGCCCAAGAATCATAAGAAAAATGGATAATATCGAAGCAGACATAGGTGACAGAGTGATATTGTCTTGTGACATTGACAGCAACCCAAAGCCTAACATTACCTGGACATCTGAGCATTCCTCAGCAATTTTCGGAACAGGGCAGATTTTAATGATTCCCAGCATGACCACAAAATCAGCGGGAGAATACTACTGTACAGCAACAGCCAGTGGTTTTTCTCAGATAACTGAAAAAGTCACTGTATTCTTGAAAGGTACGTAGAATACTTTCTTTGCTATGTCCCTTAGGAGTAGGATGTATATATACACGCATATATTATATGGCATTAGAGATAATGATACCATATAACTTGACGAAAACAATTTATTTCATTCATGACAAAAATGGAGAATATTATATTTTCACTATTACATTATATTTTAAAGTATATCTTGTTGGTACGTCTTGACAGTAAATTTCTACATGTAATTCGAAAATCCCTTAAAATTTATGACATAAAATTAACGCTAGTTCTCATAAGTAATAAAAAAAACAACAAGTGGCTTAGTTAAAATGTGTTTTAAATGGTGAGGTTGTGTGTTTTTTATTTTCAATTAAACAAAATATAAGTAGCATTCTGAATCTCTAAAGGTCATTTATTTCAACTAGGAGCAATAGTAATTTATTTTCAAAGCCATTTTTATAAAGATGATGTCTCCCGGTAGGTCAGCGCTAAGTTTATAATGGCTAAAATCCGGGGTTCGATTCCACTTGATGGCCAGCGTGCATATAAGCCACTGCGAAGATTTGCACTAAGGCTTAGTAATGGAGACAAAACGTCTTGTAGTATCGAAAAAATATGTGAAGCTTAATAAGTGAGACGAAACGTCTTATAATTATGTTATTAAGGGTATAAACAAAAACTGTTTGGAAACAGTAATTCCCTTTCTTCTTTTTTGTCCACAAGAGAACTCTGCCCCGGATGATTTTCGTTAAATAAGATAACTTGTGTTCATAAAATAAAATTTCATTTATTAGATTATAAGCAGTTGTATTTATATTTAATGTAAAATAAATGTTTTTGGAGAATTACGTATAATTACAGTCGAATAGAAATGAAGTTATTTTTTAATGAAGCCGATTTTTAAGACTTTGTTTTAACAAAATTATAACTAGAAAGTTTAAATTTAATTACGTGTAAGCGAATTGAACGGTAGCATTGCGGTGACGTTGGATTCACCAATGACTTTATTGTTTTTATGTAAATAATTTAAATGTTCGTTTTTTCATTCGAACCAATATATTGTTTTTAAAAGATGTTGTTCTAGGTAGCAGAAAATAGTAATCCGAAGTAAATATGACATAATAATGTATAATACTGTTGTATTATTACATAGTGTTATCAGCTATTATGCATCGCTAATATAAACACTGGTTTCGTAACTTGTCCTACGTTGTTTTTGTTGCTCATTTTGGATTGTTCAATGACACAAATAATGGAATTCAAAATTTACGACTGTTTCTATTTAGCCCCTACTATGAAAAACTACTTCGTTCTGGTTACACAAATGCCACACGTGTGTATTGTATTTGCATAAATTCTTTTATGCAGTTTCTTTTCTGTTAAACATGCTAGAGTTAAATTTTGTTTGTTAAATTATTGGTCTTCTATCTTAACTTAAAGTCGTGGTTTGCTTTCTAATTAATAAACAATCAACTCCACTTCATGTCCAAAATGGAGTTGACGATTATTTTGGTCAAATGTTTTCTTCGCCATATTATTATTATCATTTGCTTTCGAATCTTCGCACCGTGTATAGATTTTGATCGTCTAGAGATGATGTGCTAAGCATGTTAAATAATGATAACTCAAATTCGTTCCACGTTTTTTGTATCATTACTGAATACACAAACCGAATTGAACAAGATACGCGCCTAATTAAGATAGAATCATAATACAAAACTGCTTATGCTTTTAATGTACAATAAATGAGAAGCTCCGTATTTGGAAAGACTTTGCTACAAGTATTATTTGTAGTATCAACTGTGCAAAATAACCATCCAATTTAATTTAACGAAGTTGTTTGCTCAAGAATCAAGTACTACAGAAAGATAAGCATGTTTAATGCCATGTCTTCACCAAAACCGATGTTGATCTCATTAAAGAGTGGAATCGGTATTTTTATATTTGTTGTTTTTTATTAAAAAATACATATTCTTGCTGTAGATAATTCATTTAAGAAGTTGTAAGACAACAACGTAATATAGAGCACTGATTTACGCTATTTATTTTAGTAAATTTATTTACAGGCACATTATAAGTTTAAGTATACATGAAAAATTAGTTTCTTAGGAATGAGGTGGTACGTTATAAAACCATGTGATAATTCAAGCTTACAGTTACTCGATTTCTACAAAAAACAAGAAATTCGTGGATCAATATGCATATGGATAGGCATAGATATTTGTGCAGGAGAAATTTAAGCGACAACACACGGTGTGAGGATGAAAGGAATATATATATATATCTTTATTGTTGGAGAAACAGAGAGAATGTGACTAATATAGGATAATGACGTGAAACGGGCAATTGAATTAAACTACATTTGAATGGATAATCCCGATTGGAGATGACTGTATTTGAAAGCAAATAAAACAAAAATGAAGAAAAAAATACACTTTATTAATCATAAGCTTTTTATAAATTAATTATTTCAGAATTAAGGCACTATTTAAGATACTATCAAATCTAAGAATTAAAAGTTTATTCAAACAACTTTCTCTGATTATGTAATAAGAATATACCCCCCCCCCCAGTGGCACAGCGCTAGAATCCGGGTTTCGATAACCGTGGTGGGCAGAGCACAGATAGCCCATTGTGTAGCTTTGTGCTTAATTATAAACATGCAAGTAATAGGAATAAAGGTTTTTAAAGTAAACATAAACACTAGTAAAGTGAGGTAAGAAAAAAAACATATGTTTTACCATCTTAAAAATTCACAACTTTATAAATAATTAAAATAATCTGAACATGTTTACTACTGAGATAACCCACAACCATTTGGAACTTGTAACAGGTAACACCTTACCTTCACGATTGTTCTAAATGTAAAAATAAAAAGGATATAGATTAGTAACTACAAGATTATTTGATTCTTCTTAACCATTGCTACTAACCCATCAAAAGATGCACGATTTTAGAAATGCAGAAAATATAACAATTCCTTAGTTTATTCATAGTAGAGACGTAGAAACCTTAAATATTTCAAAATAGGTTTATATTATTGCACTAATTTCTCACAATGTAAGGTTAGATTTATATACAGAGAGGTAATTTTGCTTTCATTGATCAATATTCCAAATGTTTTCTAATTTCTTTTTATGCAAGATGACTACTACTCTAATTAGGCCTATTTGCAAGATGACTACTACTCTAATTAGGCCTATTTGCAGGACGATTACTACTCTAATTAGGCCTATTTAGTTATTTTTATGAATCGTTTTTAGACGTTGATAAAACGTAGAAGTCTCTTTCCTTTGAAAAACATATTTTACTGATTTGTTACTAAGGTTACAAAAATGTGTACAATTGAGTTGTCGTCTATCAAATATTCTATTTGAAAACATTAGCTTCAATATGAATTTAATACAATATTATAACTACGAATTTACAAAAGCAAGATGTTGGGTAATCAAATAGGCTAAACACAAATATTAATTCATTGTCATCTATTTTACCTGCAAAAATTACCACATTAGATATAACTTTTGCAATATAATTAGAATATACAGTGAGGTCCACTTCAGAAACCATTATTACCCTAAAATTTCAAAATTTCGTTTTATTTATAGTCTTGTGTAAAGCCTCTTCAAGTATTGATATACTATTTTTCTTACACGGCAGGACCACCTATGGTTACAGCAGCAAAGACTCAGTTTGGAAAGGAAGGAGAAAATATAAAATTAGAGTGTATGATAACATCTGTGCCAAAACCCTCGCGCGTCACTTGGGAAAGAAACGCGCGGGTAAGTATCCGTCTTTTTTTACTCGTTGTACATTCAATTCTTCCAAGTTATATAGAAAAAGAAAACTTTTCTCAAGCTACTGGATACGAAATGGATTAGTGAAGTGCATCGTGATTGGTCCTGATTAACATAAACCATATTACAGTACATCTTCATGAACAGTCGACAATCTGCAAACTCAAATTCATTCTTCAACAAAAATTGAAACCTTATAAAGCAGGTTGCACATATCTAAAATATGAACCATTGATCACAGCGGAAACTTCGGTTATACAGACAAATATGAATCAATTGCTTACTTACTTAACTCATCCTGGTAACTGACAGTATTCATGAGTTATTTCTTCAAGTTTTTTCAAAGGGTGACTGTCACTAAATTTTCAAATGTCGTTTACAATCTGAGCTTAGTAAGAAAACTCCAGAAAAGACAGTTTATTTCAGAAACTTATTTTTTCTTCCCGGCCGTTTGTTATACGGGATTAGTGCTCATGTAACACATGTAATAAGTGAAGTGTTCGGTGAGTTATAATCAAGATGCTATGTCAAAGTGCTGAAAAGTAAGCTGTGCAGTTTCTTAAAATAGAAATTAGCTTTTGTACATAAATATATAAAGTAACTATTTCGATTCCTTTAACACAGATGGTGTAAAAATGACCAACAGTTTCATATATCAAATAATTGTATTTTCAAATAACATTTGCCTACATAACCACTTTATATTAGCCATCTAATATCGAATCACACCACCTTTCACCGCAGTAATTATCTGAATTTGATTTGACATAAATTTTATAAAATTGCAAAAGCTGATTTCATCGTTTGAAACCCATTAGTCAAAAGATGTGTTCTGCAATTGATTCACGGATGTTGGAAGAAGGTACGATGGCAAGTTAATAGTTTAAGTTTACACCAGAGACAGGCAGTCGAACTGAAAGTTGGTGAGCGCACCAGAAAGAGGTGTCTGTAGTCACCATCTCAATTTTCGAATCACTTTGCACAATGCAGGTTTTTAAATTATCATCTTGAAACAACCTTTGCCCATTTAGGAAGATGTGCAAGCATGTGAGGTGGATGCGATGAATGAATGACGTTCAGATACATCTTAAATGCTATTCACCCTTCCAACGAAGACAAAGGACTCAACACCTAAACAAAGAAAGGTCCACCACAGTATTAGATAACATTTAGTAACTTGTGCTATCAGAAGAAAATTATTAGTCAAGCGACTCTGGTATTTTTCTCTATATATATTTTACTCTAACATCTGCACTGTGAAATGTGTATGAAGTGGCTCCTCACATCACACTTTCACTCTAAGTGGCACTAAGATGAATTTACTCTTTGCTTCCGATTTTCAGACAGGTTGTCAACTGCCATATGGTAATTTGCATTATTTGCATGATACAGTTAGAAGTAGTCGACTCCTGACCACTTTGAACTTACGAGTTTATTTTTATTGTTTTTCTCCCACTACCAGAAGTTGATTAATATTTCTTTTTTTTCCAGTGGCAACCTATTCCTTTTTTCTTTTTTGGTTGTCACAGTAATAGAGTCATGACAGATGTCTTTGAACAGTCAAGCCCTTTGATATTGGAAGAGATAATAGGTCTCATATATAGTCTTTCCGACTAACCAACATATGGCATTATCTCAACACTTACAAGGCTCGATAAATAACCTGATACGTTATAAAGAAGTAAATGACTCTTCTGATAAAGTAGTTAGTCAGAGTACATTTTTTACTTTGTTTAATTTTTTATATGTAAGGCGGTTTCATTGTTTGATATTTTATTCTTAATCTGAGATGAAGAACACGACGGATAACTTTTAACCAACTCCTTAAGTATAAATAGAATCCTTAATGCTTAACGTTTCACATACAAGAAGTATTTTGTCCGTTAATTATCAAAACATAAATAAATCGAACATAATTAAATAGAAAGTTAACCTTTAACCTTTGATACTTATCGATCACATCAGTATCACTTTACTAAATCACTGTTTCAAGTTTTTGTGTAATAATTTGAGTCATTTCTAGAACTGACTTTTCTATACATCCAGGCATCTGAATAGCATAAAATTACAATATGAGCTTTAAACATATATAATAATGTTCCTCAATTGAATAACACTGTTTATTTTTGCATATTATAGAGAATATTTGTATCTATCTAACCCTTTATATCTCTCTTTCTATATATATATAAAGTTTTATATTTAAGGTCAATGAATACAAAATGGGTGGCTTTATGTTTCGTTTTGTCATGTTATAAAGATCTTGTTTTGTAGACGTTTGTTTTTTACAGTTGTAGACATTAATATTAAAACTACAAACTTCAACTATACTCTTGTCATTTTCACGAATGAACGGACAACAGCTGTTTCACAGGTATTAAAGTTTTTCAACAATTGAAAAATATTTTTAAGACAATGTATATTTTTTATTTATATTATTTTAAAACGTTAATATAACATTTCTTCCTTAGTTGTTATAATGATATTCGTTTTCGACATCATGTTCCTGCAAATGATAATAATATTCAATTAATTATGTAATGATAATAAATTAAGTTTATTTTACTGCTTATGATATTAAGATGTGTTGATTAAACAAATACAAATTATTTTTGATATAAGCAGTTTGTACTGATAACAACAATAGTCACTAGTGTTATATCTTACTGTTGCCTTCAGTTTACTAGTTTACCTTAGCACGGAAACAACACATCACGAATATCATCTTTTGACATATGGCATTTTAGTCTCTTTGTTTTATTTTCCAAAAATCAAAATAAAACGATTCTAGTGTGTCTGTTTGTTTTGTTCTTAAGCTCAAAGTAACACAATGGGATGTTTTTGCTGTGCCCACCGCAGATATCGAAACCCGATTTTTAGCGTTATAAGCAATAAGACTTACCGTTGAGCTACAAAAAATGTATTATTAGTTTGTCTTTCTTTCGATTTCTGGATTTACTGAAATGCTAAGTTTGTCTGTCTTGAAGTTTTTGTTTGTTTGTTGTTAAGCATAAAACTGTATAACAGGTTATCTATGCTCTGCCCAGCGAGGGTAATGAAACACAATGTTTAGCGTTATAAGCTCTTAGACTCAACAGTGAGCCGCTGGAAGCATTTGGAAGGTCCCTGATGGGGCAGCAGTAAGTCTTCGGATTTACAACGCTGAAATCAGGGGTTCGATTCCCATCGGTGGATACAGTAGATAGCCCAATGTGGCTTTGCTATAACAAAAACATACGCGTTTGGAAGCTTTCGAAATATAATGCCATAATGGAATGTCAATGTACGTGTACTATTTGTGTCACTTATTGGATAACTTTATTAGGTAGGATAAAGAAAAATATTGCTTTAAACACATTCGTGAACACTTTATCAGAACAGATATTTGTAAACAAAAAAAATTTAATGCCAATTGTTTTGAATTACAAAGTATTTCCTTTTGCTGCTGAAAAAAAAAGAGAAAGTTGACGAATATAACGTAGATATAATAATGAAATAATATAATTATTGAAATGAATATTCTGAACATTTTTGATGTAATTACATTTGACATGTACGGGCTTAAACAGAAAATTTCATTATAAGACTGGAATACTCTTCTCTCTAAATTTGTTATTATACCAAAACAGTATGAAATTGGAGGAACATATTTTTCTTTTTATGCACAAAGGAAAGTAGCATTTGCTATGCTTTATTTCAGCATAGCTCTAACATATCTTGGGTTAGAATGGGAAGAAAAGTGTACAATATTGTCAAAACGTGTCAACTTATGTTCAATGATTAAGTGTTTGAGTTTATCTTTTTATTTGGAGCTTTAGACTTGACTTCTTTATTCACCACTTGTTGCTGTGACGAGCTCGATGTAATAGAAAATAGAACAGAGTCAATGAGATTTAGTGGACGGTCACGTTTCCTACCAAGTGTTGGCGGTGATTTATTTTTCATGTCAGGTATTCAGTTATTTGAGCTGTAAAAATTAATAAGAGGCGTTAGTATATTATTGTGTTCTGAATTACGGCGATAAGCGTCCACTTATTTACCAAGGCAACATTCAGAGCCCAGAAGAAAATAAACTGGTCCCACTTGCTGATTTCGTGGTCTACTTTGTACAGTGTCATCAGCATATCAAAGAGGTTGATTTCCTTTCGTATGTTCATTGTACACGTTCACCACTGCTGGACAAGGAATTTCAATACATTTATGGTGCTTCCTATTTCATCTATTGATTGAAGAAAATAGCTCGACAGCTGTGTGGATTGAAGACAGCAGCACATTAAAGTTTTCCATCCAACGTACAACAACTAGACCAGAATATTGGCATCGATGGTCATTTCATCAACCAGTCTTTACATATAATTTTTTCTTTCTCTGGTTTTAGGGTGCATTCTCTCAGACGATTTATAAAATCAGTGCCAGCAAATCAAATGTGCTATGATTTCAGTTGAAGATGAAGTTATAGGAAGCTGAACCAGTTGTCAAATTACAACTTGAAGTTCGTGCATTTGGGAAGAGTTGCCCAGAGTTTTATGACAAGGCTGTTGGCTGGTATCCATCACTTTCTTTCACCATTGGACTTTTGTCATCATACGAAAGGAAATCGTATATGAGGTCACTCACATGACAAAAACTATACTAACTGGGATCATTCCGATTTGTTACCATTTTATCATTTTTGTTGAAATGAAAAACTTGCTGAAGTATGTTAAAACGATTGTAACTCAATACATTAGCAACAAAGATAAATCTCAAATTCCTTGACAAGTACGTACAATACCTTGGCATGTGTACTATTACCATCTACATCAACGCATCAATATACTGTTGTATTTCATTCATATCAGTTCTGAAACTGGATCCAGATTGTACAGTAGTTTGTTGTAAGATAAGTTCAATAAACCTCTTAGAAAAGTATTGGCGAAACCGTTGTTGAAGTGTTTTATATTCAGGAAGATCGCTGAATTTATTCTTCTGTTCCTTGTTTCTTCATTTAGATGTACTTGATGGTTTTAGTTGTTGTTGTTTTTGTGACTTGGGAGACATGATATTGAAGTTGAAAGGTTGGAGGTAAGTATCTATCGTCATCACTAGAGAATGAGCTTTGCTAGCCCTGAAATTCGTTGGCTGATTTATACTCTGGATCAGAGATATAAGTATCATATAGTAATTCCAGCTATGTGGCAATTCGACCATTTCTTCCGTCGTTGCACTCAAAATCAAAGTCCGCCATCGTTCTGTATAAAATTACATCATAAATTCATTCAAATATATTTTCTTTGAAACAAAATTGTCCAATTAGTAAATTCATGATTAGAATTACTAATAAATAAATTAATGTTGTGATTTAATATTTTTCGTCTAGGTAGCTCAATTGTAAGTTTGTGGAAATGATTTATGGGCTTTCATGATGTTCTTGTTGTTTGAAGTTAAGCATAAAGCTACAAAATGGGCTATCCGTGCTCTGCCCACCACAGCTTTCATGAGCTTGCCAATCTGCTTGAAATATACATATGATCCAACTGTGCTTGTGAGTGAATAAATTGATCATATATGAATAGTTTTTCATAATATGCAAACAATAATTGAATGATTTGTTTTTGATATCCCATTGCACACAGTTTTAAGAAATATAACTAGCCTTGCGACTCCATTTGGTGTCTTTGGAAACCAAAGGGTTATGCTTTCCGAAATATGTTATTTATTTTTCTTGGAGAGCTGCTTCTGTCTTCGTATAACTCTTTACTAATGAAGCAACGGATACAATAAACATTATAGAAATAATATCGAATATAAACTTTAAACAAATCGAATAACAATACTCCTTCAATAGCTCACAGTAATTGGTATCAAGCTGTTGTTGTTTTTTCTTTCAATTCATATGGAACATTAAAACTATATTGAAAAGTGCGCAACTTAAACCCGGTTCTGAGGGGAGGTATTGATCTAATAGGCAATATATCTTTCTAACTCTCTTTCTACCTTTTTATTTATACCACATGAAGTGCTGACAGAGTATTTGAAAACTTTCAAGTTCCCATACGAGTTCTTAACTTGAAAAATAAGTTACACGATCAAACGTAAACTAATTTATCAATTTTTATGAGATCACATGACACAAAGGAAAATGTTCGTTAATCAATTGTGACATATAGCTATCTGAAACCAATATGAGAATGTTAATCAAAAGAGCTGGTCAGATTCAGATAGTACACTAAATTTCTGCCAGTTTATTACAGTTAATTTGCAATGTAACACACGACTCAATTTTTTTTTGAGGGCTTTGGGCTTACATATATATATATATATATACATATTTCGAAAGGTATACAAAACGGTAAAAAAATTTATTTATATGAAATATAACATTTTGTTGGAAACACATAAGGCAAGACAACTTAGTACCAAAAAAAGTTTTTTTTGGCCCTCTTTTTATAATTTTTATCACAATCGCAAAAATGTCAGTTACAAGAAGATTTATTTACTTTTTCATAAACTAGAGTACCATGTGAACAAAAACTAATAACTAAAATATATATATATATGTCTATTGGAGTTTGGTAAAATGTACCTAGAGAATTTAAAAGGCATGAACTCATGGCAGTCATAATATTACTATTTTGTATAGTAGTCACGACTTACAAAGAGAGCGGGAATATGTTTATATTGGGTAATGTTATGCGTTATTAGCAGTATTGGATTATTTTGTACATGTTAACATTGAGTAATGTTATCAGACGATCTCAGTGTATCTGTCTTGTAATTATGATTACTTACACTAACACAACTTAAAAATAAATTAAAACCCTATAACTAATACAACTTAGAAATAAATAAAAACCCTATAACTAATACAACTTAGAAATAAATAAAAACCCTATAACTAATACAACTTAGAAATAAATAAAAACCCTATGACTAATACAACTTAGAAATAAATAAAAACCCTATAACTAATACAACTTAGTAATGAATAAAAACCCTATAACTAATACAACATAGAAATAAATAAAAACCCTATAACTAATACAACATAGAAATAAATAAAAACCCTATAACTAATACAACTTAGAAATAAATAAAAACCCTATAACTAATACAACTTAGAAATAAATAAAAACCCTATAACTAATACAACTTAGTAATAAATAAAAACCCTATAACTAATACAACTTAGAAATAAATAAAAACCCTATAACTGATACAACTTAGTAATCACACGCAAAACCACGTGTACATTAAATATATTTATGTAATTGGTATAGTTATCTTTATTTAGTATGATATTAGAAAGTATATACATGTAACTGTTTGTAAGTATGCCTCTTCTGTATTTCTTTATTCATCGATTTATATTACATTTTCATGTAGGTTAAATGTATTAGCAGATCACTATGATAGGTGCGTGGAAATAAATAGTTTAAAAATAACTGTTACGTAGAATTTAGTAGACAATACCTAAGCTACTTTCATGGTATTTGTCACTGTGTAGTTTCTAAGCAGATTACGGGACAATATGATTTGTTATCTCAATGTGTAGCATAAATATTAATTGTCCAAACCCAAATCTGTGTTCATATTAAGGTGTTTAGGTTTGTAGCACAAATAATTCATCAAGCAATACGTTTAATTTGACCTGTGAAGCTTCGTTTTTAAGCCATCCTTATAAATCTTGAAGCTTTAAGAAACATTAATGTATATATATATATATATCACTTTTGGTAGTCAAAGAATCAAAGGAAATGTCTAGTTTCTACCTTTTCTTACCAAATACTAAATATCTCCTTTTCTCGGTAATTTTGAAAACCAAACATATCTATCGTGGTTTTATTTTGGTTTGTTCATTATTAATTTTATTGTTGTTTTATTGTTTTCTACAGACAGAGGAATGAAATAAAATAAATTCAAGATACAAAAACGTATTCATATGTATTGACAAGTCCTACGACTTAGCCTTGTTTACATTATTATATCCTTAATATTGCGCATTTCCTTTTTAAGATTAATACATACATACTTAAGCAGTTTAGTGTACTTGAATATCTACATTAATCCTGAATACATTAGTTAATTACCAAAGATTTAAGCATACAACGAAATATTTGTTTTGACGGATAAACTGGGACAAAATCGAGGAATTTTTAGTTAATGTAAATTAGCGCTAATTTTATTCGAGGTTTTGGTAAATTAGATATGAAAAATATTGTATTTCAAATTCTAAAAAAATACAATTCAATGACGATTTTTTTTAAAAAAGCGGTAAAATTACATACAATATACAAGTTGACATTAGGGTATCAAAATAAATGAATGTGAAGTCTTGGGTAAATTTTTATTGTCAGCTTTGACCAGACATATCTGCAGTTCACATGGAAATAATAACTGGTATATTCGATGTTTATGAAAATTTTTAGCTTTAGATACAAAAATGCTACAAATGATCACTCAATTGTATAACATGTGTGTATATATACCGTAAATGTTCTTTATCCAAATAATTTTTGCTTTATAAGCTTTACTCTTTTTTGTAACATCAATATTATGTTATGCGCTGACTTAACTCTCAGTTTATTTTCAACCATAAAGTTTTAGTGTATGTACTACTCAAAACTGCTTTCAAATAACATTGCTAATCTATACTATTATTCTGCTTGTTTGTATGTACGACCGTTACGCTTTCTGACCGAGAACCTGCTGCATAAGCATGCGTAGTTAGAATGTTTCCCCAAGAAAAACCGCACATGCGCATTATTCACTCGACGGCAAACAGTCTGCCTGCGGCAGAGAGCTGCAAAGCTCGGTGATCAAGTCGCTACAATTGCTGTGTGAAACAAGAAGTAACAACAAAAGGGGAATGTAAATATACTTTACTAACCATTTTGTACAACAGAATATTAAAAACTTTTTAAAGTTTTTAAAAACGGTTTAACGTTAGGTCGTAGAATAACATTATAAGTTTGTTTATCGATAGCATTATGTACAGTAAAGTTTAGTCCTAACTAAACTAAAGTAAAAAAAAAAAAAA
>NW_013667244.1:35825-55794 GCF_000517525.1 Limulus polyphemus | reverse complement strand
AAAATTATTGCTGTATTTTATTTTGCAATAGTTTGAAATCATTAATATAAAGAAGTTTCTTTTTAAACTATCTTGAATATCTCCCATGTGGATAAGCCATAAGTTTCTTTTGTTTGCTTTGTTTAACTTTTTCGTTAGAATAGATAATCTTTCTTGGTTTAAACTTTTTATAATTCAAATAATAGATCTGTTTATATGATGTTTTGAGAAGACAGTCTTCAGTATTGATTTTGCCTTCCAAACTGTGTATCGAACAGTAAAAGTTTTCTTGATTTTGAACTTTAAATTTATTTTATTATATCAGATTTTATGCCTTACTAAAGTATTGTAGTCCTTACAATTTAGTGTGTCATCAACGACTGTTCTAAATAGCACTTCAACTATAATATTGTATGTTGACGAGTTTTGGCATTAGGAGAAAGGACACGTCGGCAGTGACATACAATATTTATGGTAAGTTTTCTTACACAGTCTTCTTACTGGAAACCCGTATTGAGTCATTAAAGAGCGATGCGATTTAAATAATGTAAATTAAACACTTGGTACCACTTTGAGACTTTACAAACAGCATAAAGGAAATTAGAAATAATACATTTACCAGTAAAATATTGTTGTTTTAATTTTATGGCGTTCTGTATTCTATTATTTGGAGTTTACTATGATGTATTGTAATATATAAGATACTTAAGCTTTTGACAATCAAATGTTAAGTATTCTGTTGTGCATACAGCTTAAATGCAATAACTTAGATACAGCTGATATCCAAGTTGTATGCTCGTATATAAATATATATATATATATATATATATAATAAGCATTATGGCGCTTCCATGAGATTTGACTTTGATACCTTAAATCCTGTGCTATATAGTTTGGTGTTTTATGATAGAAATTGTGTTATGGCATTTAATAAAATAAGGACCCACTAAGTAAATTACAGTATAAATATTTTCTGATTAAGCCTCAATGATAAAACTTTGAAATAAAGTTATTATTTAGACCAAATTATATTTTTTGCAATTATTTTTCACCTTGGTTCTAAATTTCAGAAATATATATTTATATCTAACAAACTTATTTTACCCTAATAATTTATTAATTTTCTTTCTTTCTTATTTCTGCAGTTAATTTATGCCATTTCCATATCAGACATTATTTCATTTTTTTTTTCGGGCATTATGGTGATTAGTAGGATTGGGTAAAGCAAAAGTCATGCCAACGATTTATTCATATAGGAACCATATTCAGCTGCACACTTAATCTTTTTTTCTTTTATTATTTGTTTTTTTAATACACTGATGTTTTTATTTTATCTTTGCTTTCAAAAAAGTCCGTAATTGAAATTCGATATGATTCTGAAGTGTTGGCTACTATACGTTTGCCTCACAAAACATTTTTTTTCAATAAAATACCTTAGAAACCCTTTAGTCGTCATTGCAATAGCTCAGTTAGTTTTTACGTGGATTGATTACAGTTTGAGAAAGAAAATTCAGTTTGGCACGAAACTGTCTTAATGATCGTATACCAAGAAAAAACACCCCAATTAGTTTTCCTGCATTTTACGTAATCTACAAGGAATATTACTTATACCACATATTCAAATACACTGAATATTCCAGTTATGAACATAGATGGTCCAGACTGTTTCTAAATCATAATATATATTATAATGTTTTATGTAAAAAAGTTATTCCATAATATAATATGTAATAATTATGTATTCTAAAAATGTTTTCTAACGGTGCTTACGCATTTTTTTTATATATTTTATGTGTGCACAAGAGGCCAAAATATTTCGTTAAATATAATTCACGGACATTGCAAAACAATCTTATAACGTTTCGTCTTCTGTAGAGTTAATAACCTCGGGGTTACGTGATTATCCAGCGTCCTGTCCAAAAATACAGGATCCACTGTTTCGTAGAAATGCCACAGTATTGCGTAGGCAGACTAAAGAATATGTGATGGTAGACATAAACTCAAAGTTTGTGATTTTAATATTTTATACGATGCAGAGATTCTTCACATCAAATTACGGCATCATATGCTCAATAGCATCAGCAACCTTGGAACAACCTCTCTCACAGAATTACTTACATATAATTAATTATCACACAACTAACTTCTAGATACTTACACGTAGAAACAAACAGCAGTAGTGTTTATTTCCCCAGAATATTTTATGAATAGTAATATATGTTAAATGTAATAAATACAAATTAAACTTTAAACTTATACAACTCACATTCAGTGTAATTACAACAAAAGAAATAAAACAAAGTAAACTTAAGGCGACACGATAGGCAATAAATATGTATTGACAAATAAAGTAAGAAATTGTTTACATTCTTCCGCAATATGAGGCCTACTTTATTTATTTGCTTCTCTTTTCTAAGCAGCACTGATGAGCCGTGAATTCGGTGAAATTAGTCTGTTGCATCGTGTGTGGTGAATCAACAAATAGATAAAGCCTCTGTGTCGTCTTTTCTTAACTGAAATTCACGTTTAGGTAGGCACTGCAGGGCCAAGTGGTCAGTCTGCGGGTCGCGGGTTCGAATCCCATCACACCAAATATGCTTGCCCTTTCACCCGTGGGGGGCGTTATAATGTGACGGTAAATCCCACTATTCGTTGGTAAAAGAGTAGTCCAAATGTTGGCGGTGGGTGGTGATGACTAGCTGTCTTCTCTCTAGTCTTACACTGCTAAATTATGGACGGCTAGCGCAGATAACCCTCGTGTATCTTTGCGTGAAAGTCAAAATAAACAAACAAACGTTTAGGTAAGGAAAAGAAATAAATAAATAACCAATTATTTTGCTGAATAATAATGGATAATTAATTGTGACAGTATATCACGTGTTATTCAAACACCTAAAGTATTTTAGGTTATACGTTGTATTCGTGCAAATACTTTAATGGAATAAAATATGATACTTCTACAGCCAATCTCATTACAGAATTTTGAATTACTTGTAAATTTTTTAAAGCATAAATCGGAAAGTTACACCAAGAGCTACGACCTGTTTAAAAACATAACTTACAAGAATTTTACAAAATTTGATAATGTATTTACCACTGCAACTGTTTTGTCTATATGTCATTTTCTTAGCAATATTTACTCTGACCTAGCCTTTGTTCACGAAATGATGTACGTTCCTGTCAGTTTAGCTTACATTCAAGTATTAAACCCAAATATCTTACAAAATTCACAGGTCTAATTACAACATTGTTAATTAAAACACTGGCATCTTCTATTTCTCTAATACATTTATGACACATTATTTTATTATGAAATATGATAAAATGGGTTTTATTAAACGTCCTCATAAGATACATCATAATTCCAAGTGAATTAATGTCAAATGAGTATCATTTATTAATACATCTGTGCTGAAGATGTCCAATGTGCTGTATCATCAGTTAATATAAATGTATATTTAGGCTTCACCATATAGGTCCGAGAAACAGGAGATTCAATCTACAAGCGTAATTACGAAGTGACACTAAAACGCTTACTAAGAGAACGACTATACTAAAGGAAATAAAGAGGCTGGACGAAAGTTATAAACAAAGTGATCAATTTTGAATAAAACATTTTAATATAAAAATAGTCTATGTGCCAGTTCGACAGACTAAGGATTCAATAAGGCTTGAAGATAGATGGTTTCGTACCTTTACTTAGGTAGGCTCAGCTGCATTTGAATTCCTCGCTTCGCCTTGCTCTCTCTCCTTTAGGTTTGAAGAAACTCTGTATTTATATTGTTCTATTGGGAATACCACATGACAAGTTATTCTCAAAATACTTACTTGAGACATTGACCGCTAGATATTACCTGAAAAAATCATTACTAACTTGATCTTTACAGTAGGTTGCATTAAGGAATGTTCTTCATGGGCTTTAAGAATAGCAAAAGAACAAATGTAATTTCAAACATAATCAACTTAACAGTTATTTTCGACAACGTTTTATGTGAAAACATGCATATATTCAGAACAAAGAGTAAATTTAGCATACGTATTATAATACTACAAGCAGATAGAAACCCATGGTTATTCTACAACGTATTTAGTGTTAAGTTTAGGCTCAAGATATCACACAAAGAAAATTATTAGTAATAATTTTTATAAAATATATTTAATTATTATATGCTTTTTCTGTTTCTGAAAAGAGCAGCTCTTTTAAGATTTTTTATGGTTAAAGACAAATAATGCTGACACTAAATTTTACAAGATGATCTGTCGGGTGGTAAGCGTTGTCTTGAGCATGTTTAATATATATTATTTTTTAGTAACTTCTAAAAATCTAATAGGCATGAATTAATATTTTTTTTCACAACATTTAGCCACACAGCTAATTAGACTGATGGGACTGTAGTTAGTAGAATTTGTCTTGACTTTATTAAGATTAGGAATCATTGTACTGACACTTTGTAAAAAAAAAGGAGGCAATAAACATGATTTTAATGATATAGTTAACAAACTTTCAAACTTTTGATAAACTGAATTGGAATAATTTTTAACTTGTTATACTAAATTTCATGGTGGCTGACTGCTGTATTTCTTACGCTTTTAGAAAAATCTCTAAACCAAAATGTGTTATGTCTTTTTAAAAAAGATAATTCTAACATTACTAAAGTTGGCCATTACGGAATCAGTGATTTTGATAGGAAATTTGTCATTTAGTCTTTCCAAATGGTTACTGTTTTTATGACCTATTTGCAGCAAGATTTATTGGAATTCTATTCAATTAATTTACCCACATTCATTATATATTACATAAAAATAGCTTTTTTCAAAATCTGTAGAGTACTAATAATCTTATGTTAAAAATCAGGATATGTGTTCAGAAGTACCCGGATAGGCATAGTTTTTTTCCAAACTCCTTTTGAATCATTTTCATTATATAATTATTTACAAAGGGTATCATCATTAGTTTTTTTTAGTTTTAATTGATCCTTAAACAACTTTTTGCTCTTTATCTAATAGATTTTTTTGAAAATATGGGTCATTTTATATTTAAGGGCAAATTCTATTTTTTTGGCAAACGTCCATTTTGCTTTTCTTGGATAGTATGTAGCATTACCTGCAACCTTAATTATAATACTACTAGTTAGAATTCTCTAATAATTTAGTTGCTCTTTATTTTCGGGTATTTAAACTTGGAATATGTTTGTTTTGAATTTTCGTGCAAAGCTACACGAGAGCTATCTGCGCTAGCTGTCCCTAATTTAGCAGTGTGAGACAAGAGGGAAGGCATCTAGTCATCACCGCCCACCGCCAACTCTTGAGCTACTCTTTTACCAACGAATAGTGGGATTGACCGTCACATAATAATGCCCCACGGCTGAAAGGGCGAGCATGTTTGGTGTGACGGGGATTCGAACCCGCGACCCTCAGATTGCGAGTGGAGCACTCTAACCAATTTAGCCATGCCGGGCTAAATTGGAATTTTCTAGCATTTGATGAAATATTTCATTGTGAAGCTCTCTATTGACCTCATTATAATTACACTTAGATTTAGTTGTGCTAATATATGTGTTATTCATATTCAACAAATTAATAGAAACAAGCACAGGAAATTAGTCGCTGTTAATTTCTGAGCAAACATGAAAATAATTTATATCGGTGTAAAGCTTATTAGTTGTGAAAATGAAATCCAACACATAAGTTTTAATCTGTAGCCTTACTAATATGGGCTTGCTGTGCATCATTTAAGAGTATTATGTCATGTCTATTAATTATGTTGAATATATGATCGTCATTATTTTTTGATTTGACACACCCAAATCCAAGAGTTTACTGCTTAAATCCCCAAGAATCATTAATTTGCTGTTGGAAACTAAGTTTTTCAAACACACTGCTAATCAATTATAGCTTTAGGGAAGATATAGATGTTGTCTATAGTAAGTTTAATATCATGAATAACAAAATTATCAATAACTATAATTTCATTAATATCTGAATTAATTGTAGTAACAGTACTAGATTTAACATTACCTTTAACTTGGAGCATTAGTCCTACTGATTTATTTAATGAGCCAGGTTTCAGATACTACATATAATATTCTAGATATATTTAAGCATCTTTGGACACTTACCTAGCATGCTAACTTACATATTTATAGTAATTATCCCTGGTTTAATGTTGAATTTAAAGAAACAGATGACTCATACTGAACAAGTTTTTCATCCATATAAATTGTTTGTCTAAAAGTAGTTTAAACTGGCTCTGTCACACCAGCTTTGGTAACATCATTTATCTTATTCTCGAGTCTCTACGTTTAATTAATATATCAACAATGGTTAAAGCTAATTTATTTATCAAAATTCCTATTCAATGTAATTTATCATTTGTTAAAATTATTTTTAGTGATATTGATATTTTGAGTTGTTCCTGATTAACTCAGCATATATCCGGTAGTGTTCCTTTGTACCTTGCTTGTTCGTCTTAGTAAATAGAACTAGCATGGTAAGTACCACCACATTCGCACATTTAGTCTCGTATTTTGAAAATGGGCACTGTTTTGAAAATGTGATTTCATAACTGCTAAACTGTGTTACTGGCCGACTATATGAAAAAAAAAACAAAAACTTTCACATACGAAACATTCTATAAACGAGACAAGCGTATCCTTTTTAGTAATAAGGCAGACCTTGACTACGGTAATTGGTTTCTCTGTGTTACTGCTTTTCATTCATTCAAGTTTTTTGGTTGTTTTTTTTTTTTATCTACCTTGTGGTTTTAAATCTCCAACATTTTTTTTTTCTACGGGAATATTTATGTTTATGTCTTCTCACACGTAATAGCAAATAAACAGAAAAAAAACTTTACCACAGAACTGCGTTAATCAACAAAAATTACATTACGCGATTAACAACATTGACGTCGACCTGAAGAAGGTTCCACTATATAAACAGACAAAAACCTTTAATATAGGCCAAACCTCTACCATGTCTACAGTGCCTAAAATACTCTTAAAGCAAAAAATATCGTAAAACTTTATTCCATGCATTATTAAGATTCCACAAATATCTTTGTTATACAAATCTCTTATATATGGTAATACTAAATCACAAATAGCGGATCTATCGTGTATTGCAAATTAAGTATTAGTTTTCAGAACAAAAAAGTGTTCTTTTATTTACATTCCAAAAGTAATGGCAGTTGCCTCTTTTTTCATACCAGATACTAAAGTTAAGACAAATTTGTACAATGCACTATGGAGCTATGATCTCTAAATCGTAAAAGTCCTGAAAGACAGACACTTTACAAATGGAAATAAAAATGTCATATATTTGAAGCAAATATACAAGAGCAGAATCACCTTCGTTGAACGTCTTCTGTTGTTAAATGCGAGCCTATCAAAGCTGTGGTATTGACTTGGCTTCCATCGACATGCCACAGCTGTTTCTGACATACAATCTATTTGAGGTCGGATAACTTTGTTACATTTGGTACTTTAAAGGTATTGATGGTTTCTTCTAGAATTGAAATTTTATTTTTATGTTATGTAAAAAAAATATATACATTATTGCGACGATTGCTTTATTCGATTTTCTTTCTTTCTTTGTAGTTAAGCACAAAGCCACACGATGGGCTACGTGTGCTGTGCCCACCACGAGTATCGAAACTCGATTTCTAGCGTTATAAGCCTTGAGACTTACCACTGAGTCACTGGGGGCTATTTACATAAGCATCTCTTCCATACGTTATAAGTGTTGGGTAATATTTTGTAACAGCCTAAAATATATTATGAAAAAAAAATGCTAACGGAATGTTGTGTATAATCTCTACAAAATCATTTCGATGACGTGTATAATACTTACTTTTTATCTTCTGTTAGGACATGCGATGAATTGTCAGTTATATTTTTTGCATATCATTATAGCACAGACATACTCTGACAAGCAGACTTCTGGTGGCTCAGTGCTTATTACGCTAAAATTGGGTTTCGATACCTGTGGGGGGGAGTAAAACACAGATAGCTCATTATGTAACTTTGTGTTTAACAACAAAAGAAAGTAACAAACAAAACAAGCAAGTTAACCTCAATAACAAACAAACCTTTTCATAACGCAAGTTAACCTCAATAACAAACAAACCTTTTCATAACGCAAGTTAACCTCAATAACAAACAAACCTTTTCATAACGCAAGTTAACCTCAATAACAAACAAACCTTTTCATAACGCAAGTTAACCTCAATAACAAACAAACCTTTTCATAACGCAAGTTAACCTCAATAACAAACAAACCTTTTCATAACGTTCCATAGGACTCTTTATATTCGCTGATTGTTTATTTGTTATGGATTTCGAGCAAAGCTACACGAGAGCTATCTGCGCTAGCCGTCCCTAATTTAGAAGCGTAAGACTAGAGGGAAGGCAGCTAGTCATCACCACCCACTGCCAACGCTTGGGCTACTCTTTTACCAACGGATAGTGGGATTGACCGTCACATTATAACGCTCCCACGGCTGAAAGGACGATCATGTTTGGTGTGACAGGAACTCGAACCCGCGACCCACAAATTGTGAGTCGAGCGCCCTAACCACCTGGCCATGCTGGGCCTTATATTCGCTGAAACATGAATGTGAATTATTACACTTAGACTTTAGAAATGTTTCTAATAATCTTTGTCATACGTTTTAAACCAAAATATTTTAAGTTATTTAGAAGAAATTCAATTGATATTGAAAATAGGCAGTAATGCTCTATATATTGTTTTAACTATATATAGAAATTTCATTCACGTTTCAGTGTGTCACGTTTTTAAGTTGTGCCAATATAATGGAGAATATGGCTTCATCCCTTTAATAGCACTAAGTACAATACAAAAAGGAAACAACATGACTAATCACTGGTTCTTCAATGCTCAAAAGATTAAACAGCGATATATCGGTATCGTTGTTAGCTCTGCACAAGAACAACTAATTATTTTTCATATTGAACAAATCTGACCTTATTTCTTAGTTTCAGATCAATTTACTTTTTAATTAAAAATACAATTTGAACGTAGGTCATATATAAACATTTGCAAATATGTTTTGTCTTTATAACAGCCCAATGTCTATTTACGTTGGGCCCAAAACCTTACTTTTTCTATTTCACATACAATTTTACGTGTATATATTTTTTTCAATATGTTTCGTCATTTCTTTTAATTTTGACTTTTTAATTATTGTGATATTGTGGCTTTTTTTGTTAGCGTAGAAAATCCCAAATTCTTTACTTCAGTATTGTTTTAAACTTCCATAAGATTGCAGATCTTGAGAAAATCAGCTATTTCATTATAAATTGACGGTTTGATGCTGTTTTTCTCGTGTTCTACTGAATCAGAAGTTGCATGTTAAATCACTCAAAGATGAAAGAGTTGCTGTTCTATAAACTTACGCGCCCACTTGCTTTTGATCCAACGTTTCACCCGGATCAATAAAGAGAAAGAAAATCAAACTGTTGTCATTGTGAAAATATATGCACTGATTGAATTAATAAGGTGAAGATTGAGATAATCTCGTTTTCATTCTTTTATCTTTTCAAAGTCACTATGTCAGGTATTATTTTGTACTTGTACGCTCGATAATTGAAGATTTCTCGTAGTGAGCCGGTAAATAAGAAGTCAAGAAACTGGGATCTGGGCTTACAAGAAGAGTCATGAAAAATGTATTAGTAGTTAGAAATGATGGTTAAAAATGTATGGCAACATTGAAAGGCCAGTTAGAAATGTATGGAAAGACTTCGAGGTTATGATCGCTTATGTGATTTATTATTACCCTTTGGATGAAAACTACGCGAAACTATCGGTACATAATTGCATATTGTACTACTATATTTTTATTTTTTATGTAACAATAATAAATACTTCGTTATATATGTTTTTATTATTTATTATGACTATTTTGCTATGTATAATTTATTTTCGAAAATACCATATTTTTTTTACGCTCTGAGAGCTATGTGATTTAAAATTTTATATCGTGTCTATTGAAGTTCTACTTCAGGCATTGGCCTTTGGACAAAGTGTTACTGTTTATGGCGAAAAGTCGAGGAAGTGTTATTATTATTACCTACGAATGACATTTTTGGTTCTTGTGACATGATCTACTTTAATGCAAATCACCGTTATTCAGCTTGAAATTTAAATACGTCTCTGTGCCACACAAAGAGCAGTCGGCTTTCAAAATGATCATAGGCGTGTCAGGTATATTAGCATATAAAGCATCAATTTCTTAAAAGTTCAAAAGCTTACGAAGTTGTGTTCGATCAACATCGGACAACCGTGCAAAACTCTAGCAATGGCGAAAGAAAAAATTCGATCATTTCCCAGAAGGAATGGAACCATCAAGAATAAAATGGTCTTTTTCTATGTACTACATGTCATTAAACTAACTAAATACCATTTTATATTACATGCAAACTATATATTCTTCCCTAGACTTGTAGGTTCTTTCTTATCCAAAAATAAGACGGGGGGGGGATGAGCCCTGCGGTTATTTTCGAAAGCTTGTAGTTTTAGTAGAGATCTGGGTTACTGAACGTTGAAATCGAAAAGCAAGTTTTATCAAAATTATAAAAAAAAAATGTGTTAGACATAAATCTTAAACCAGTTCATGGGCTGTTCATCACTGATCTCTTAAGAATGCCTTATATAGATCATTGTTCAGGCGTTTCAAGTGAGCATTGTACCTAGTGTTTTTTTCTACAGAGTCTCCCTAAAACTAGTTCTCTTGTGATTATTATGCAAGTAACACTATTATTTCAAATAATACTTCAACAAAAGCAATTATCCAAAACGTCACTGACCTAAGTGTTATAAAGAAGATGTTTCATTGATTTTGAAGATCCCTCTTGTTTTTCTTTAATGCAAGTACTGCGAAAAGTTAAAATGAACAATTGCTACAAATGGGAGCTAGGAACAAAAGCTAAGGGAATGACTGTCAGCCACATGATGCACCCACAGCTTAAAGTCTGCTTATATCAGCAATCGCAAGTTTGTTTGTCTTATTTCATATATAGTATACACTAATCGTTTCGTCAAAATAAATAAAGAGTTTCAATATAACATGAATGAAAAAAGTGCTTCTTATTTTTCTTCTTCCTTTGCAAACTTATTCACGTGATTCTCCAACAGTTAAAACGATTTAAAGTTTCTGTTTCATGTTTTGGAGATTCAGATGTAGGATACAAAAAAAATACTAAAACTTCCGAGAATGAAACATGAGATGCAACTAAGTTGAAATATAAAATAATACAGATACAGACATTTCTGTATCTTCAACTTGAAGCCCAATATCATTAAGTAGTTACAAATTAATTACAAGAATATAACTGATTTGAGCATAATTTTATTATTTATTTGACAATTATATGTATTTTGATGCAAATATTAATTAAGCAGTTCGTAACTTTTGGTCTTTACGATATTCAGTCGGTTTATAAACGCATTGAATAAGCTGGTAATGCAGTAAGTTATTTAAATTTGGTTCTGAGAGTTGGATGCAGTATAGCTGCAATTTGTATGGATGAAACGTATTTGGATTTAGTATAGACGATTATATATTTCAGTGCTTTACTGGATTAATTGTGAAAGGTAGTCTTACTATATTGACTGTCTTTATTTGAAAATAAATTATAATTAGGAGTTTTAAGTTTTGTGTTTTCTCTTTTAGCTTCATTTGTTTTCCAATTCATTCTTAGATAACATTTATGTCTGAGGAACAATAGAATGTTTAACTTTGTACGCAACAACAAACTGTTAATGTACTTTGAATTGCAAACTAAATATAAATTGTGTAATAACAATTTATAATGAAAAATTGAATGCGATACAAAAATCCTATTCATAGTAAATGTTTGGCTTCAGAGATTTGGAAACGTCATATTAATAGTCTATAATTTAAAATTACAAGTTTGGTGTACAACAATGTAGTAGGTTATGGCTGCCGAAAATCCCTTGTGAATTAATCTACTATACTAATTTAATTATCGAATTGAAATATTTTCTTGTGTGACTTTTCAGTCATTCATCTATATTCTGCAAAGAATCTATCGCAATGAAATGTGTTAAGTAAAATTATCACATAAGATAGTGAGAAACAATGCCAGTTATCAGGCGTGAAATTATATCAAATACATTGAGTAAAAATACAATTATAAGTAAAATTATCAATTTATTATGTAATTTACACACAAATAGATGCCAGTCAACTATGTTTCTAAATATAAATTTTTCTTATTATGAATAAACAGCATTCTAATTTTACGATTCCGTGTGTATTCGCTTAAAAATATAAAAAGAATTGTTATAGAGGTTAACGTTCATTGGATTCGGTAATGGTTAATATGGAAAACGAAATCCAGCATAGTTATATGTTAGTTTCTTCTATTGAACGTCCTGGGTGAAAATCTTACTGGAAAAATCAAATAACCTCCAAGAAACAGTGAATACCATGGACTTTTATTTTAGTATATTTATATCTAAACACCTGAAAAGATGTTCACGCTATAACAACTGTTGTAAAATCTAGCTTTATGAATAGTGCTCTGACCACTACATTGTTTGTTGTATCCCAGCCGGTCTGATGAGCTCTATGTTCAACAAAACGCTTCGTCAGAAATTGATATGGCAGATTCATTGTGATTAAAATTTTATTATACACTTTTCTTCTTGTTGAAAAAACCAAAAAAAAAAAGAACCTAGGGGAACTGAATGAAAGACATAGTGTTGAAAAATGTAATAGATCTAAAACTAATGTGTTATGACAGATATAATTAATTAGTTTCAATTATTTGTGAACTGTCTAGTGCAGAAATTCGTGGCTAACGTTCAAATTGATTCTCTGGAAAAATATTTCGAATAATGTAACTGAATCTTTTTTACATATTCTAGAACATTTCTTTGTGAGTTTAATATCAAACAAAATAAAAATATTGTTTTTTGGGCTCACTTTTAGAATAATAATAATAATACGTTTTTGTATTAAGTAATTTATTTGGACTATGACCACGTTATTTTAGTTTTTTAATGCAAAAAAATCGGCTCAATTATCTAAACTTTTCTTTATAAATATTTAACAACTAATATTCTGGTATAGAACTTAACATACTCTTCCTGCATATTTTATTTCCATTTAAAATCTAAAGCTTTGGAAAAACAAAATTCAATTTGGAAAATTCTAAACTATTAAAAGAAGAGATATCTATAAAAAAGGTATAATCAAAAATCACGGATGCTTGTGAACACTTTAAATAGCCAAAAAGGTCGTTATTTGGCTTGCGATACGGATTTCTAGAAGAGATGAAAGGTTTAAAAACTCTAAATCTCCATTTTTTGAGCATTACCTCTGGCCTTATTTGTTTAGATTTTTTTTCTATTCGTGTATGTTTCAAGAAAACAATTGAATAAATAAGAAATACAAGCACATAAAACAAGAAATGTATAATTATATTTCCACTTTTAGCATCATCATAGCGACCACAAAAATAGAGTGCTTTATTTATTATGCTAATGCAAAAATAGTTGGTTATTCCAGCCAACGATGTCCCACGCTTAAAATGCTATTGCGTATTTGCAGCCAGTTGTAGATAGGTGAAAGATCTGAATGGAATAATAAGATAATAATATAAAAAAAGTTTATTGAATGATTGAATTTGTGATTACAGCCCTATAGTGCTGAAATACGTTTTCATACGCTAGTAAAGCATTATACGACAATGTAATACATAATAAATGTTTAAATACGTTGGAGAAAAAATGTAATTTCAAATGAAATATTGTAACAAATCAACCAATAATGGGATAACAGTACTGTTATAGGCAGCGCAAAGCTGCTATTAGAAGTCTTTTTACACAGGAAACAAAAAACTATAGCACACTTATAACTTGTCTCATGTCTGATATTCGGAAAACAGAAACTTAAATATAAACTCTGAATTATTAAATAATAAGTGTTAATTGATACTGGAAAACTTAATTACTATGAAAGTTTTTAAGAACATCATGTACGGCATTACGAAGTATCTAGAAATCTGCAAACTGCATGACATCGATCAGAGGAAAAGACATTTTAAGTTAAAATCGATTCGCTTTTAGCCTACCAACCAAAAAAGCATGCATTTGAAGAAATCACATTAGTTTATTGCAAATCCTATTGCAAGTATGACATTCTAGAATTGTTATAATTGTTTTATAATGTCAAGGAATATTGCTAGTGGTTGATCACATTTAATAAAAACAGAATAAGAATTCGAGTTGAACTCCAAAATATTGATTTCAATAACCCACTATTAATTTTTTATTAAATCTAAGTAATGAAGTTATGTATCGGATTGTTGTATCGTAGTTTTAATTCTGAGGTATGCAACTAGAACTAGTATAATGAATAATATTCTAATTCTCAAACTATTTATGTCAAAATACAATAAAGCTATGAATCGGATTGTTGTATCCTAGTTTTAATTCTGAGGTATGCAACTAGAACTAGTACAATGAATAATATTCTAATTCTCAAACTATTTATGTCAAAATACACCTGGCGCGGGTTGGCCCTGTGATAGAGCTCTGGATTTAGGAGCTCGCGAGTTGTGTTCGAATCTGTGTGATATCACAAGATATTCACCCAGTAATGCATGCCTTCTCTCTGGTTAGTAGCTCAAAATTAGAGAGAGAGGCATGAATACAAAATTATATATGTTAGATAGATTTAATAAATCTGAAGTTACTAGATTTTTTTATGATTATATGATCAAACCTTGTGTTGTTGTTTTTTATTATTAAGTTGGCATAATTAGCTGTGTACTATAATAAAGGTTAAACTTTTAATAACTCGAAATTAACGCATTTGCTCCCTTAACATCAGAATAACTTGTATATTGTTGGGTAACTTAACAGTACCTCCAATGTAAGACACAATCTGTAAGTTAACATGATCTGTTAGGCGGAAGATAATTTTAGCTGCGATAATATCTTATTTGAGTATTATCGCAGCTAAAATTATCTTCCGCCTAACTTCTTTATTCAACAGCGTTTACAACTTTTCCAACAACACCAAACTGCGTTACAGTTACGTATGAATAACGTCTAAATGATTAACGTCTTCTAAATCAACTAAATTAATGTGTTTAAGTAGTTAAAGTGTAATTACGTAAAACATTGTATAACATTATATCACTATATTTAAAATCTAAATTAAAATATATAAGGTGTATAAATGCAAACTAATTCACGTGTGATATCTACACCTGGCTAAGTAGTAAAAAACCTAATCACTGTAAATATGTTTTCCTGAAGAAGAAGAGGCTTATATTTGATAATTAGTGTTACTTAACTTAGAGATACTTTAAGAAGTGAATGTCACTACTCTTACTTATACTCAGATTCCTGAACTTAACAGAGAATAAATATTTCAGTGCTTATCAAATATTTATACTTAGAGGCATTCTTCAGATTCTTGTCATTTCTTTCTTTCTCTAGCTTATTGGCTGAAGGAAAGTGATTATGTATGGCAACAATAACATAACAAATTACTCTACAGAGCAACTCTGAGGCTAATTAGAGTTTCATTTATTGTATAGCAATGGCGATATTGAGATCAAAATCCCTAACACAGAAGAAAACGAAAGATACATTTCATTTATATACTTTTTGGTGATATATAGATGAACAAAAAAAGACAGTATCTTCGCTTGGAAATTATGTCATAATATATTAATTATGTTAATATAATTAAAATACAATGAAACATTTTATTGTTCCAAGGGATTGAAATGTATGCACAACCTATGGTTAAGTACTTGTGAAAATACATTTTTAAACAATATTTTCAAGTGTAAATATTATATTATTTGTAACTTTAAACTTTGTTGTTATGACGTGAATGCTTTGCAAAGCAGGCGTAGCATCATTATAATTAATTTTGTTTGTTAAAAGACATTAGTATGACGCTTATTATATTTTAACAGTACATTATTTATTCAGTGGTGCTTTCCTGACCAGCTTAATAATAATGCCTCATGAAGAATTGAGTCAACTTTAAACATTATTGTTTAATATTGTAGCAGTTAGAGAAGTGTACGATTCTTAACTATTTGAAGTAGGCTTGTTTCAATCATGTTATCGACATTCTTATATATATTATGACATTTTAGTGTTTTGTGTAATGTGAAGTATAAAGACCAGAAAATAAAGAACCGTAAAAGGTCATTTGAAATATTTAGCTGAAAGCGTACGAAGCTGTCGTTTAAACGCCACATGAAAATGTGAACAATCGTTTTCTAACGCAAGGTTGACAACTAGGTTTGAAAAGTATTGGAAAATATGCATTTAAGGTATAAAAGAAAAAAATATAAGTTAATTATCTACCAACATTTCGCCTTAAGAGTATAATAAGGTTTTATATTCTCCTGTTGTCTGTTCATGTCTGTTTATAGAAAGATTTAATGCGCAGACTGAAGGAAACCATACATTCTTTGTTAGTAATAGAAGTTTGGTTTCTGTAACGCAAAGTTTACAAAGAAGTTTTGAAACATTTAATAAAATCTCTTTTTAATAGATTTTAAAATATAATGATATCGAAAGCTATTATTTACTAGTAATTAAAACAAAATGAGAACATAAACAGTTGTTGTTTCTTAGATGAAGACGTTGGGTACTAATACGCATGTAAGTTCTTTATCAGAAATTTGTAAGCAAAACTGAGAAAATTCATATCAAAACGAAAATTATTCAGTGTACTTTGTAAGTCTATATGACAATTACCTTATGCGCACAAATGCTAATCTAATGATTTATTGCGTTTTCGTTCTATAATATCGTCTGAAATTTGTATACGTTGAAGTTGTACACCAATATTTTACTTAGCACACATAGTCTGAAACTAAAGTAAAAATGATATACTTTAAACTTATCGAAGAAATACATATCTTAAAATTATAATGCTTGAATCTTTGCTGTACTTTACTTGAAGTATAATATTAAGTTTCATTGAAACTCTTTGTAAAAATTAGATTTTGATGTAACAGAATAATAACGTTACTCCATTTTTCAAGAAACAATGACCAATAAAGGGATATGTGTTTATTTATTTAAAAATATATTTTAAAGTTCATATTAATATCAACAATAATGTGATAATATCGCATTTTTAATTGCATAACTTCACTTACTTATAATTCATAATTTATTTATGCATAGGAAACCGTAGTTAAACACCAACCCTGTAAACCCTTTAATACATGGAAAGGATTAATATAATCAAGTTTGTCTATGCATAAAAAACTTTTTCTTCGATTTTAGTTCTTGGTTTGGTCATAGGAACAAGTAAGTTTATGACTGCCTTATTATAAAATATCTTAGAACTTAATTGTTAGGGGTGCTGTGTTAATATATCCTAGGTGATCGATCTTGGCGTTATTAACCATTTGATGATCGGTCAGCGCTCAAGTTCAACCCTTTGAATTCCAGTTTTGTTGTGGGTGTGACACTTTCAATTGTCTGTGAATGAATAACTTGTAATCCTGTCACTTAAAGAAATAAGTATTGCTCTAATTCTTAGCGTAACTTTTACGTTGATCATGGTCTGGTGGTTAGGGCGCTCGACACGCAACAACATGGGGATCGCGGATCCGAATCCCCGTCACCGAACAAGCTCGAACTTTCAGCCATTGGGGCGTTATTATCTGACGGACAATCGCATTATTAGTTGGTAAAAGAGTAGTTCAGGAGTTAGCGGTGAGTGGTGTTGAGTACCTGCATACCCTCTAGTCTATCACTGTTAAATTAGTGACGACTAGTGTAGGTAGCCCTCGTGTAGCTTTGCGCAAAATTCAAAAACAAACTTAAGTTGATATATATTCAGCTCCGAACAAAAATGCACTCTTGCAGCTTTAATTTATCTCATTGTTACTTGATAATTTTCCACAATTAACCCCCAACATCAATTGTGTTTATTGTATATTTATGCAACTTTCCAATAAAAACATATTATGTTTTATAAATTTCGTAAGTCAAAATAAAAGGTAATGACAGTCAATGTATTAACTACTATAATCAATAGTGTTAATGAAAATGGCAATAAATAAATAATACTTTGTTAAGGGAATACTGAAACACTAGATGTAGGCTTGAACTATTACCGTAGAAGTAATTCTTTTTGGAAACTGTAACCTTGCTTCTCCCAAGCGTCTTTTGACCAAAGAAACTCATAAGCCACTTCTGTAAAACTCAGAGTCACATTTTCCCCATAATGCAACCAAAAATTAGTAAAAAAAATAAAGAAATATCTGAACTGGCCACGACAATATATCAATTTTAAAGGTAATAAGAAGAAAACAATATGATAATCATAATAACTAGTGTGTATTAAAACTTTTTTCCACCAACCTTACTCTAACTATTCCCTGAAACAAACACATAGAGCTGGCTACAGGAAGAAATAAACAACGTTTAAACTTCTGTAAAAACTGGAAAGGAAACACGATAAACCTCTGAAGGAAGAAAATACTATAAGAAATGATATCAGAGACGTTATTATGATAAAGAAAGTAATCATAAAAACTAATGATACTAAAGTAATGGGATCATACTATATGTAGAACTGTTATATTGGTAATATTAATAATATATATATATGAGTGACAGTCGATTCTACTATTCGATTAGAGTAGCCCAAGAATTGGCGATTGATGGTGTTGGCTAACTGCCTCCCTCTAGTCTGCAAAATCAAAAATAGATTCGGCTATTGAAGATGGCGCTCGTGTAGCTTTGCGCGAAAGTAAAAATAACATATTTTTGTGGTATGATTGCTGTAAGGAGTAACTGTCATTCTAGCGAGTAAGCTTTCATTAGACCGAGGTTATTAAATTTGCACACCCGTACAGGAAAGTGGCAAATTGTAAACGTGAAGTTCTTAATCGCTGCACCTAACACAATTAAATTAAACCTATGCTTAACTGTACGCTTCTAATAGCGAATGTTGTTGACTAGCTTGCTTGCCTATGGTCTTTTACTGCTAAATTAGGGATAGTTAGCGTAGATAGCCCTCATGTGGCTTTACGTGAAATTAAAACCAAAACCAGCACCTAATTACATCAATTATTTCATAATATATATATATATATATCTGTATGTGTCACTTACATGTAAATGACATTTTATCATAAGTCATGCCAACTAAAATAACGATTTGATTTAAACAAACTTGATTAAAATTCATCTTAATCCTAAAAGGGATGATTCATAAAAATCATACTTTATATAAGTTAAACCGCTAACTCTCAGGCTACTTCTTTACTAACAAATAGTGGGATTGACCATCAAACTACAATGCCCCCACGACTGAAAGGGCGAGCCCACGACCCTCAGATTGCGAGTCGAGCACCATAACCACCCAGGCCATGTAATTAGATGACAACAATTAATTTGATGCTTCAACACCTGATGACAACCTACAAAACTAATTTAATCCTTACTGCCAATTAGTATTTATTTTAGCGTTCCTCTATAGTAATTATTTTTGTCTCCAGATCTCTATGATTTATTGCGACAGTTTTAATCATTATAAGGTATTTCTAAATATAATTTCAATAAATCTTTTTCGGATGGGTAGTCATTTGGTTCTTTTGTGTATGTATTTTACGTATTCCTTTTTCGATTCTCTATAACTCTGGGAAATAGTTTATTTTTTAGTTCAAGGAAGTTCTAAATTCGTAATAAAGATGTTTTGCTTAGTTTTCTCAAACGATAAAGATGTTTTATTCGCACAATAGATCATCATGATAAGTTGTACATTATTACAAAACATTCACTTGATTTTGCTTTGATTATTGTTAAGCACAAACCTTTACAATGCTATCAATGCCCATCTGCCATCCACCGGTATCTAAACCCGCTTTTATAGCGTCATAAGCCTGCAGTCTTACCGCCGAGACACTGGAGAGCATAAATACTTGGTTGTTTTTTTTTTTTTTTTTTT
>NW_013667244.1:8995-34814 GCF_000517525.1 Limulus polyphemus | reverse complement strand
ATGCATAATTTCATTTGATAAACACGTTTAGATTGAATGGTAATTTATAATCAGTCACAAGAACGTCGAATCTGAATCACTTGAAAAAAACACGGGGGTGCTTAACTTTTTACCAGGTGTATAGTTACGATGTTTTTTATCTAGTCACTACCTATCTACGCTTCAGATAGTCATAGTGGTCACTAAATGTAAAATTTAATTTAATGCTTTCGTTATTATTTTTTCAACATCGGTAATTTAATATATTCACAGCAATTAATATAAAACTCTTCTTTAAAAATGATATACACTGCACACGTATTAGCAATAAATTTGAAGTTTTAAATTACATTTCTGAAAAAGGGCTCTGACATTTACGTGCTTCTCAAAATAAATAAGGCAACTGCATGTAATACGTGTTCTCTGGAGACTGTTCTGAATTAATATACTTTTATACAGAGCGGCTAAATTGGATATAAACATTCCCTGAAAGATTTAAACATTTAAGATAAACAAATTAAGGCATTCGTCTGTTGAAATCAATTAGAAATAGTAACCATTTACTAAACTGTTGATAGCATACTTATGGTATTCAAAAAGCTTAAGATTGATTTATTTAAAAACGGTAAATTGAACCCGGCTTTAAGTTCGAAATTTTTACTTGATTTTATATTTATCGCTGATAATTGACATTAAGTGTATCACATATTGATTATTTAGGTTTATTTTAAGGCCTTCGTAGTTTCTGATTTTCATATTTGTTGTTGCTATTTGTTATTAAGCACAAAGTTACACAAATGGCTGTCTGTGCTCTGCCCACCATAGGTATCGAAACCCGGTTTCTAGCGTAGACATGCCGCTGTGCCATTGGGAAGCATTGTCATTGTTATTTGCAATTGAATAGACTAATTACAGTATATTTTGGGGGCTTATGATGATAAATGATGATAAAGTATAACTTTTCTTTCTCTCCGGTGGGTAAGTGGTAAAATTACGAACTTACAACGCTAAAATTCGAAGTTTGATTGCTCGCGATGAACAAAGCGCAGATAGACCATTCTGTAGCTTTGCTTAAGTAAAAAAACAAAACAAAAACTACTGTTATTTGCTTTTTTCTCTTTGAAATACATCTCATTTTTGCCTTGGTTTAAGCAACCGTTATAGTTTACTTTGGTTTTCACTGTATTAAGAATGAGGATTTTTACTGTAATCAATCTGTTTACTATTTTTGTTGTTTATTAAATTTCCCGCAAAAGTAGTAGAGGGTTATCTGTGCTAGTTGTCTCCAATTTTGAGTTGAAAGACTAAAGGGAAGGCAGTTAATCAAAACCACCCATCTCCAACACTTAAGCTACACTTGTCAGAGCGGATATTGGGAATTGGCCGTCATTCTTATAACACATACACGGCCCCAATGTGCAAAGCCCCATTTTAATTTCTTTTGGCGGTAACCTCAGACCCACAGTCCGAAACGCTAACCACTGGGTTATGGTCTGCCCGATTAATCAATAAAAGAAGATACGCTATGCACATAAATTACAGCTCACAAGTATGAGGCTAGATGTAGGGGTTTCCTTGTCCTTGATCCACTTACTAATGGGGACTTAAATCACCGGAACCGGTCTAACCCATTAATATATAGAGAGTGCCCACAGTGGCTCAGCGGGATGTCTGTGGACTTACAACGCTAGAAACCGGGTTTCGATACCCGTGGTGAGCAGAGCACAGATAGTACATTATGTTTGTTCTGAATTTCGCGCAAAACTACACGAGGGCTATATTCGCTAACCGTCCCTAATTTAGCAGTGTAAGACTAGAGGGAAGGCAGCTAGTCATCATCACCCACCGCCAACTCTTGGGCTACTCTTTTACCAACGAATAGTGGGATTGACAGTCACATTATAACGCCCCCACGGCTGAAAGGGCGACCCGCAGATTGAGAGTCTAGCGCCCTAACCACATGGCCATGCCGGGCCAGCACATTATGTTTGTTTGTTAGTAATTAAGCACAAAGCTACACAATGGGCTATCTGTGCTCGGGGCACCACGGGTATCGAAACCCGGATTCTGGCGTTGTAAGTCCGCAGACATACTGCTGTTCCACTGGGGGGCAGCACATTATGTAATTACAAACAATATATGCAGTGAATTAATGAATTCGTTTAAGTTTAACGATTCCTTTCTTACCAAACGCTCAGTTTTAATGATATAATGTGGAGGTGTCATGATAATCGTTATGTTAAGGAAAGACACATACCAACTACAGACTCAATTTATTAAATCTCGTTGGTTGCAAATAATTGCTAGAGACACAACAAATATTCAACGTTAAACAAAATCTATAGAAATTCGTGATGAACAAACTGGAATGGACGGCAACTGTCTGTTGCGAAAACAAAACACAAGTGTACAGGACAACGTTTCAAAAGTTTTCCGTCTTTGGACCTGAAGACGGAATACTTCCGAAACGTCGTCCTCTACACTTGTGTTTTTTGTTGTTGTTGTTTTACAGCAGGCAGTTGTCGTTTATTCCAGTTTACTCATCATGAATACTCTGCCTAAACAATCTATCAAATAATACCATAAAAATTTATTTCCAGTAATGTAATTTACAGCTTTATTACCATAACAATATTTTTCAACGTAGCATTTTGTTAGTATTTTTGGAAGTAAAAGTTGAGCATTATTTGTTCTAGGGTAGGAAACACTAACTGTTTGGGTTTCTATTGTTAATATTGAACTTGTTTATTAATTCAAGCTCATAATATTTTACGAATGTATCTGCGAATTAATGTTATGTAAACAGAATGATTTGCATGATTAACTGAGAATTTTTTCTTCTTAAATCACTGACACAGCCGAAAATATTTATATTCCCATTGTTCTTTTATTAATCAGTTTAAGCACTTTGGTGCACAAAATTACGTTAATGAATTTGGAATATTCCCAATAATGTAGAGCATGCAAACGTTTAAATCAGTGTATTAAGCGTCATATTCATGGACTCGAACGTTGTACCTCCTGATAGACTGGGCGCTATGTTAACCACTAAACCACGATCTGTGTACACTTGGACCTCAAGATATTCTACATAGGTAATATTTGAGAAAACTCTTCATCAATTCTCATAGTAGTAAATCGTTTAGGGTTTTATAACTTCATGGGAGATTTGGCAAATATGTTTGTTTCTTGTTCATAAGTGAGAAAGTTTTGCTCTAGCTAAGATTTGTCAGAAGAAGTTTCGTTTATTTGTTGTTTAAGCAAGAAAATACACAATTAGCTATCTGTGCTCTACCCACCGCGGGTATGGAAACCCGATTTATAGCGTCATAAACATCAGACTTACCGTTGAGCCACCATGAGAAGTCGGAAGACATTTAAGTAGGTTTTAATCACATACTGTTTGACAACTGATTTGCGCTTTAATAACTACAGCTGAAGCAGTTTCTTGCATTTCAAAGAAATTTAAATAGATGAATAAGATCAACTTCAGCAAAGCATTTTTTGGCAGTTATTAAAAGTATATTCTTGAGATAATATTAATATTTACAATTAACATATCAAACTTCTAAGAAATTCTGACGTAGATACAAGTAATGAAATGATCGGAGCAGTACAGATGATATTTCTTTCAAGAGTAGTTAATAGAATATAAAGGATAACATTATACATAAAATATTTATTGCTCTATTCTTGAGTTAAAAAAAAGGACAACGCTTATTAAAACTAAGCTACTCAGCTATATATTTGGGGCATTGGTGGAGGTTATATTTTCTACTGTTTGAGAATCTGTGATATAACTAATTCGTGATTCTTTTTCTGCAGATGTGTTTATACTTCTATGATCCAAATGCAATTCTTAAAATACAAACACATCATGAAGTTCAGTGTTTTATAAAACTTTTTAATATAGCAATGAAACAAATATTCAAAATATGCACATAAGGCCATAGAACCAATATGCTCACACATTACTCGTAAAGTTGATTTCATTCAAACACTCACATATCCTGTCTATAAAATACAGTTAAATAAGACCTATTATGCTACTAAGTTTTAAAGTTAATATCTGATATAGTCATAATCAACGGACATATTTGATGTTAAAATTTACATTATCTGCCTATGGTAATAAATGAAGCATTTTTATCATTATACTAGCAGACAGCCGTTGAAACAATTCAACCTTAAAGCAGTGATGAAAAACATAAAATGAGTAATCAATCTAATCCCTTGGATCACAACATTTAAACAATCTGATTGTCTAATGGGCCGTTTACAACCGTCTTTTGTCATTTCATGTGTTATTTCAATTAGGTGGCTAGAGAGCTCGACTCGCGGGTTCGAATCCCCGTCCCACCAAAGATGTTCGCCCTTTCAGCCATTGGGGCGTTATAATGTTACAGTCAATCCCACTACTCGTTGGCGAAAGAGTAACCCAAGAGCGATGACTAACTGCCTTCCCTCTAGTCTTACACTGCTAAATTAGGGACGGCTAGCGTAGATAACCCTCGTGTAGCTTTGTGCGAAATTCAAACCAAACCAAACATTGTTTACAAACCTGTTTTGAATTCAATGCAATGGGTACATCCAGTACAATAGCGTTTTCAGGTTCGCTAAGTAGCCGCCAGGATTTTTTCCACTGATGCCACCTTTCTATGTCACTTGTTTGTTTGTTTGAAATTAAGCACAAAGCTACACAATGGGCTATCTGTGCAATGCCCACCAAGGGGATCAAAACCCGGTTTCTAGCGTTGTAAGTCCGCAGACATACCACTGTGCCACTGGGGGCTTCTATGTCACTTTACTGAGTGCAAGAAAAGACCGCTACCGAAGTAAGCACTTTTTGACAGTTGTCATTTCTATAAGAAGTGTCAAAGGGGACATATTCAATTGGATTCAAATCAATTTATTCGACACGGTACAATAAAATCATGCGTGTATATAATACCGACATAAAAAAATATACATATATAAACTTAATAATAAATATATCTTCAAGCACGTTCCTCTCTTTGTGCGTTTTTTTTTTTCGTTCATCCTCCGAATTTCACCGAAGGAAGTTTCGTTTTTGTCGCAAAAAGGAATATTTTGTTCTTAATTAGTGACAGTTCGGCACATACAAAGATCGATGTTGGTATCGATACGAAACTTTAGGAATTGTAAAAGAATAATTTTCCTGCAATGTACTCTTCAAAAGAAGCATATTGATACATGTAGATATACTACAACTAAACGTCCTTAAGATACAGAGTGTGACAGACAAACAAACAAACAAACAGACATCTATATATATATATATATAGTATATATAGAACATCAGCTGCTGTTTGTTTGTTTGTTTAAGCACAAAGCACATTGATATATCTGCTCTGTCCACAGCGGGGTATAAATCCCCGGATTTTAGCGTTGTCACCTTGTTATACTGAGTGTGTAATTTAAATATATATATCTATATATATACATATATATCTGGCAAATTATTATTTTAGGTGTGAGAAAAATTACTTTTTGTGATATATATGACACAGGAAAATTAAAATATATTTTGAAGATCATACATACACGACTTATATGGACATATAGTTATTATAAATATTTATTCGGATACATTTTGTCTGCAAAGAAATTGTTAAGCTATCATATAAGAAGATCGTAGCTATACAATTAGTTAGCACCAGCAGAATTTTCTCAACGTGCCATAATCGACTGAACGATTATCATTTATTGCTATATTCTTTAATAACGACTTTCATGGGGACATGGTGTTAAAAACTCGAATGTTTTCCAATCCCATACGAGAAATCAAATAACGTATATCATAAAATATTCAGTCATAAATTTTGAATACCATGTTTATTTTAAAGAGTATTACAAATACTACTACTTTTTAGCATAAATGTTTTTTCTCAGTACCCCCTATTTTTATACAAGACACGTGAAACATATAATGCCATGACTTTAAAGATTTATGGGAGAAGATACATTTAACTAAAGTAAATAACTGCAAACCAAACTTGAAGTGTGTATGAAACAGGAAATAACAGCTATAACTTTAATAATTTAAATGAGGAACTCAATGAGAAAAATACAGAGTAAATTGTACTTTATCGTGTTAAGTTAACTTGGTAAAACACGAACTTTTTACCTTTGCTTCATCTGCACTTTTTTTTATTGTTGTATTAGGTTTTTGTTGTTTATTTTATAATTTTTGCTTTTGAACTAAAATAATATAGAACGGCAACTATTACTCATACCCTTTGCTAATTCTTAGATACTCTTCTCTGAACTATTAGTGAAATTTGACAACCACTCTTACAGTGCACCTATGGATTCAAAGTATGGATCTGCTAACCACTTGGCTAGCAAACGCCTTGTTGTGTAAGATTTTTTTTAGGCTAAATCTCAGTGAATACAAAAATAAGCAGGATATTGAACTCCTTCGTACTAAACTTTGATTTTTTTGAAGCATCAAGCATTACTTATGCAATTCGTATATATATAAAACAACCCTTCCTGGAACTTACAATAATCACAAGTAATCGTTTTCAGTAGATAGATAAGTGTAAAGTTAAAAATATAATCTTAGCTATCAGAAAAATAAACACTTTTAACATATTTAAAAAAAAAATCTCAGTAGAGTTCTTTCTTTAACAAAAAATAAATAAGTAATCTGGGAAATTTGTAGCGTGCTACCACCTTCAGGCCAAAATCGAAACTAAAATAATAACAAATTAATTATGTTTCATTATTTTTCCTATTGTTCTGCTGGTTTACGAATTTTAGTCTTTTAAGTTGATATTGTTTATTAGTATTAAATGTAGTAGAATCAAATGGTTATTTTGTTTTCTTCTATTTTATTTGTCCTACGTTGCATACACATAGAATGGAAACTGGCTTTAGAATAAACAGGATATTGAGCTTTACGAAAACAACTCGTTTACACAAATGTAAATTAATATTTACGAACTGGCAAGCAAAGATGGCATGTTTTGTTATGTTGGATACCACAAATTAAAGACAGAATAAATAGAGTACGGGGAATATGTATAACATAGAATGGCAGAATAATTTTAAAATTTTGTTCAATACACGACAGTAATCATCCTGTTACAGTACGTGAAGAAAATTCATCCTTTGATACAAAATGCATCTCTAGGAAACTATATTTACTATAGACAGTTTTACATGATATATGGTTGAGTTTTATATCGAGAACAAATGATGAAAGATACATCTCTTAGGATTACAAATTAGCTACATGTAGTTTGACTGGTATTTGGAGTTATGTGATATTTTACTTATCCTCACTTCTCGTGCTGCCATCTATCATTTATACAATTCATCTCACAAACTGCCATTTGCTGGTAGAGCTAAGTCTTTTTCAGAAAGCTATACTTTAGTCTTCTTACACGTCTGAAGATGTCTCCATTAATCAATAGCTGGAGCTGGTAATTTTACTTCCATCTTCTGATAAGAAAAATGATAATGCACACACAGCACATTAAAGTTATCTAGCGATAAAGAATAGATAATACGAAACACAGTTCACCTTACTATATTCACCTCTGTATATAAGGTTTGACAAACATATATTGTCTACAGTCTATGGTTAATGAATAAAATTGTATGATTAGGTCATATAAGTAAGGGAATTAAGAATTTAACTTGTCATCAGAAATTCGAGAAGAAAGTATATAAAAATAACAAAAACAGAAACCAAATTATTTGATTCTTTATTTCATTAAATTTAAGCAAGTCGAAGTGGTACGAATGATCCAATGCAAAGAGCTCTACAGGTTTCATTACGTTGCTTAGAATAATTTACTTTGACTGTGAATCTGATGGTTTACGGTTCACGGCTTATTGCCCCCAAATTGGGTTCTACACTTTGGTGTTATGGGTGTTCTATAAGAGTAGCTGTCAAATATTTCTATTTATTCAGACACGAGTAGCCCAAGAGTTGAGAGTTGGTGTCATTTCCCTTTAGTCAAGGAAATCAAACATAGAGATGGTAATGTGTAGTTTAGTGTGAAAATTATGAAATACAAAGCAAACCTAACACAACGAAAATAACAAGAGTTATGTTTTTCAAATTAACATGATAAAGTGCAATTAATACTGCATTTTTTCACTGACTTCTTCATTTAATGTGCCCCTCCCCCGATAGCTCAGAGGTAAGTTTAAAGGCGTATAACACTAAAATCCGTTTAGATACTCGTGGTGGTAAGGCGCAGATAGCCCATTTTCAACTTTTCGCTTAACAACAATTAACAAGCGTTTAAGGTAACTATTGTTGTAATCAGTTTATAGGTATTTATAGTATATATGTTTTACTGTGTTCAATGTAGAGAATACACCCCTATTCCTTCGTAACACATACATTCATGTGTGTTTATTTGTATCAATTTTTCCCCTTTTCATTTTAAATTTTATCTCTCTATATTTTTTATCCTAATAGAAATGTATAGCTCTATAAGAGTCTATTTGCATATTTCGTTTGTTAACAGTTATACGTTTCTATGAAACTGCGTAAGGCTAATAAGAAAATTTCTGTTGTAGCATAGTAATTGAGGGCCCATTTGTCTTTCCGATTATTATCATGTTAGTATAAATCTAAAAATATATGTAAACTTAAACACTAATATTTCTGCAGTAGTCAAATATAGATAAAAATGAATTGCTTAGAGCAAATAACTGATTAGTTCTTCGTGAATTTCGAGAATCTTTCACTGCATTATGTACACTATGGATGATCATTGTAATAATATGAAAGTATGACCATTTTATGTTAAGTTTTCAATAGTCCATTGTCTGCAACAGCTTTGAAGCCTGTCCACCAAGAGCTTAAATAGAACGATGTGTTCAATACACTAATCTCAGTGAAACAAGTTTCTTGTATGACAAAAATAACCCCTTTTTCAGGGGCGCTGATTAAAATCCTATTTCTTTGAAATTTGTTTTAAGAACAATCACAAATGTTTTGTGTTTACAAATTACTTTTTATAGGAATTACTTAAAGCTAAGTAAATAAAAAAATCCATATATTGTGTTCATAAAGTAACTTAATGATGCCCTTAGCTTCTGGCATTTTTCAAGTACAACTAATGTGTGTAGTAACTGCTCTGTCAAGAGGTTTGGCAGAAAATATATTAAGGAATGAATACGAATATTACTTGTCCTAATCAAGGAAAGACACTGAAACTGATAAACAAAGTTTTACGATAAACAGAAATGGTGTCTCTCTTGATAAGAGAAAATTTAGAAACAGAATGCTAATTTTGAAAACATATGGTGGAAGCCAAGTAGAATATGCAATAATATGTCAATTACACTACATCTGCTCTATCAAGTAATGACGAAGCCTTTCATCCAATACCGGGGCTCATCAGCACAGTTGGAATCAGACAGACAAAGCAGTGGTCGAAGCACTATTTATATCATTAATTTCATAAACAGAAACTGTTTTTGTGTGAACTACATTAAGTAAATAAATTGTATTTATTATAAAATTCATTTAAGTCATTTATAAATCATAGTGTAAGGATTAACAACAGTATTAGACATGTACATAAAATTGAGGGATGGACGCATATCTAGATGATATCAAGAAGTTGAATCTGGTCAAAACTGAGAGAACAAACCACTATATATTTATTTGGATTGAGTTAACTCTCCTTGAGTCATTTGTCGCACACATCGTCTACTCATTCCCATTAAGAAAAAAAAAGGAGAGGGAGATAGTATTTGGTATTTCCGATTGATGTAGCTAAAAAACTCACTAATACAGCAAACCCTAAAGGAATTCTCCAGTGACACCATCCTTGACAAGATTTAGAAATACCAATAGGGAAGTCACCAAAAACAACATGTAACTGGCTCAAGAATGAGATCAACGAAGTCCAAAGTTGGTATACGTTAACGTGTGTATCGTTGTATAAGTTTTGTAAACAAACAAAAAGAAACCTCCACTGTGTTGAAAAATGGAAAACAATGTGTGACATTTTTCAAAACACTACAAGCAAATTAAAATATTTGTATCATTATATCATTAAGTATAATGGAGAAAGGTTACTAATATTCTGTTGTATGAATTGATTAATAAAGAAATTATAAAACATTCAAATACTACGTCGCTGATAAAGTATTTACTAGTGATTTTAACTAACTGTCTAAAGGTTATCGCTGTAATTTACTCAAATAATGGTTACAACTTCTAAACCTAATCGAGCATTATTAAAGTAATTAGTGCATTTGAGGCAATCATCTAGACATTTTTATAGTGACTTGGTGGAACAACAAGTTTACGGACTTACAATGCTAAAATCTGAGGCTTGCTTGATTCTGCGAGGTGGACAGAGAGCAGTAATCCAATGTGTAGCCTTGTGCTAAAACAAATAATGCCTTAGAGGGTAACAGAAAATGTTGAAATAAATAGTTTGGATTGGAGAAGTGTCATGCGATATACAAAAAGAGAAGAAGTAGGGCACTTATATATGTACTTTTACAAGCACCAAATTTGATCTATAAATTCTGTTTAATGCCAAGTTTATTGATATACATTGATGATAAAGTAGTTTAATTAAATTTTGAATGTAACTGTAAAAGGTCGTGACATACGCACTTTCACATATTCGTAGCAAAAGGGTTAATATTATAAGTATAAGAACAAGTCATTTACCACTGGGACCTGAAACTGTCACTTTACACAGTGAAACTTAGTATACTAATGCATTACGTACATGGATATGGCCTTGAAAGGGGTCAGATGTTGTACTCATAATCAGGGTACAAGCCACAAGGCCAACGACCCTCATGTAGTAATAAACAATGTATTTTACTGTACTACAATATCAAAAACCGTAAAGGGAAGGCAGATGATAATAAGTGTACCTGATTGTCCTCTGTCCATGCAATAATAGACCTAAGTAAAAAAGAATTCAAGCTAAATTGTAAAATTCACAATGGACAAAGAGTGAAATGAAATAGATATTAGGTTAATGGACAAACGAAAAATTTTCATAGACAGGCACTTTCAGAATAAACAAATTTTAGATTCATGCTACTTTGGATAAAGAAATGTAGTTTCTTGTTACAATTTGAAGTCATTCTGGAAAGAAAAATGAATAATTTGATTTATTTCGATGTTTCTTGTGGTTACAAGGTCGGTCAAATTGACCAACCTTGTATAGGGTTGTGGTAGAGAAAATAAAAGAAAAAAAAGAAAACGTTTTACTAAAAAAAAAACGTTTGAAATGTATTTAGGAAGTTTAGAGATGATGCAAATGACATTTGAGATTTTTATCTTAACATTATATAATTTTGCACTCGAACTGGTAAAAAAAAGACTTGATATATTCACGGACAAATATTTAGAAAAAATAATTAACTGAAAACTGATTTTTTGTGCACAAAAGACTTGTATTGTTTACCAAAGTATGCCAAATTATGTGAACATACACGTAGTATATTAAAAGTTATAGTAATAAAACAATATACAAGTAAAATTGGCCAAGTGGTCTGTTCCTGGGACGAGCTTGTACTGAGAATGTTAATGGACAAACGTAAAAAATCATGGGCAGGCATAGTGAGGGATCTCTCACATGGAGTCCGTCACAAGTTCGCTGATTTCTGCTTCATCGAGATTTAGGTCCTTGTTTGGATCTGGTAGGGTCAGGTTCAATCCACACCTCTTTCTCCTGCATCATGGATGTAATTCTCTCTCAGCATAAGTGAGATTTTAATTCTTCAGCGTGTGTTTGGTATTAACTGTCAAATATTGAACGCGTCATAAAAGAGACTATTGTTTTCACAAATGTTTATCACATGAATTCAATTCCCCTATCAGGGCCATGTCCATTTATGTTCGAACGTTCGTCATTTACACTGGGATACACTTGCTATTTATAGTCCATATATTCCAAAGGCTTTCATATTGTGGCTTATTCTATGTGTATTTACGTAAGTACCCTTTTTAATACACTATATCATAAACTACAAAATGATATATTAGGTAGGTCTAGCAATACGTAGCACATTACTAAACTTACAGTACAAAAGTGTATTCAACAGTGTAACATTTTCCGGTTTTCCGCCTGTTTAAAAATGGAATCATACGAATAAGAACGCATGACGAACGCGAATAATTTTCCTGGCACTTTTGGAAAATGGAGATTATAGCTCGCAGTCCCTCTATAGAGTCAATTTGACTCTACTTTAGGTGTAGGATTTCCTCGCAAAGGGAAAATGACGTGATGAAATTGATATAACGAGGTGTATTTAAATCTTAATAATGATAATTTTCTTAGATTCTAGAAAATTCACATATTGAGGTTACTTCGCATTGAAAAGGGCGTGGTTCGAACCTTCAGAACCCCACCCCTATATACACTACTAACAGACACATGTTCAAAGAGGTGACGAAATTCTCTTGTGCAAGACAGATTTCGTCATTTTCATGTAACGTGCAGTTCTAGTCGCTCTATAATATTATATTTAAGGGATCATCTCAAATTGTATATATGATTCAGTAAGGTTTCTTCACTAATAAATCTAGAACTATCACAAATGACTAGCACCACATATATTTTCAGGTGTTTTGATAAACGCTGAACCTATTGTTGATTCAGGAATCAGTATATTTTGTAATGCGTGTCTTTTTTTTGTGCGGTGGGCCTATTTTTTTCAGTGGGATTTGAGCTGCAATTCCACCCGTCCCCGCTTTAATCCGGTCCTGTCTGCATATAAATACACACTTGGTATATACGATTTCAATTAGTCACCAGTTTTCCGAGTTCAAGCATAGTTAAACGTGCGAAGGACCTGTTTTGAGATTTTATAGGGCGAATGGTCAGTTATCCTAGACAGTGTGTTGTCATGAGAATGTTGGGCTGTTTTTATACTTGGACTACTTTACATTTATTAAAATTTCAAACGTGTTAAATGAATATCGCTGTAATAGGCCTAGCGCGGTAATGAGTTTCTCTGAAAACGCTATTTTTAAGAAGTTGTATAAAATTATCTTTATGTATCATGAGTATGCTTTACAATAAATGTATATGTTTTTTCAGTGTTATATGCCGTAGCCATACAGTATAAAATCACATACTATCATCATTACTAAGACTTTTGGATGAAAGTAATACACAGAATGATAGTGAAATATTTTAAATATGATCTATATCACATAAAGACTTGTTATGAAGTTGTGTATAAAGTATGTTCCATAAGTTATTATAACACCTAATCAGTTGTGATTCATTTTAAATAATATATTGCTTGTTTGATTTTGTAATTTTTGGATAAAATTACATAAGAAATACCTGCATAATTTTGAATTGATACACTAGAGGGAAGGCAGCTAATTAATCAATAACGTCAACCTCCAAAATTTGGTCTGACCAAATATTGGTGTTATAGCACACCCAAAATCCTAAAGTGAAGATTGCGTTATCTTGCGTGAGCGGGTGCCCCCTACTCTCCCTAGCGGAAAGTGTGTTCGCTTTCGACGCTAAAAAAGACGAATTTCTTTACCCGTTGTGGGTAAAACACAGAATGCCATTTACGAAACTTTACGCTTAAGTACAACCAAACATCAACAGGCCACTAATCAATAACCCTCAGATACACAGTCCGAGCACGCATATTCTTCGGATACACCAGACCCCATTTCAAAAAATAATATTCATTTGTTAGTTTGTTTCTTTGTTGCGTTTCGTGCAGAGCTACTTGAGGGCTTTCTGCGCTGGTTGTCTCTAATTTGGAAGTGATAGACTAAAGAGTTTGTTTGTTTTGAATTTCACGCAAAGCTACTCGGGGATTATCTGCTCTAGCCATTCCTAATCTAGCAGTGATAGACTATAAGGAAAGCAGCTAGCCAACATTACCCACTGCCAACTCTTAAGATTCTCTTTTACCAACGAATAGTGGGATTGAACGTCACCTTATAACACCACCACGATTTAAAAGGCGAGCACGTTCGGTGACGGGGATTCGAATCCGCAACTCGCAGATTTCGAGTCAAGAGTTCTAACCCTCAGGTCATGTCAAGCTAGACTAGAGGGATTGACCGTTACATTATAACTCCCATGCGGATGAAAGGGTGAGCATGTTTGTAGGCGGTATTGAATCCTGTGACCTTCATGTTTTAATAATTACTGATATTCCAAAACACTAAACTAAGTTTATATTTCTTTAATGTAGTGAGGGAAAATTGATTTTTAGTCAAAAGTTTAACAAAAACAGTTCGTGCTATTCAGATATCATGATGTCGATCAGAAAGTTATAAGTATACACAGTATTGTGGTTTCTGGAAATATTATAAAAATTGAAAGCAAAGGAAAACATGCAAACATGAAGGGTTATAAGTAAGACGATTTTTATCCATAAAATGAATCCTGTAGCTTCACCCAATGCTGGCCGGCTACCGTATTCGGTATTAACTGTAAGTGTTTGGTAGAGTAGGTCAAAAATACGTCTACGTAAGACGAAGGAAGAAGACCGAATCATAATGACACCACATTTTGAAGTCCGACAAAATCTTCGTGCAGATCCTCGGTATTAACTGTAAGTGTTTGGTAGAGTAGGTCGAAAATACGTCTACGTAAGACGAAGGAAGAAGACCGAATCATAATGACACCACATTTTGAAGTCCGACAAAATATTCGTGCAGATCCCACAGTTCTAGGTTGTTACCTTCGTCAACAATTGTTTTTATTATACATTTACAAGGGGAAAAACAACACATTGTAAGTTTTACAAGTATCCGTACCACGTTTTGAACTGAGTTTGACCTTGCTCCTAGAAAGTAAAACAAATAAAAAGGGCTAACCAAATAAAAGTCTCCTATGATATCTCCTACGAACTAAATGTAGTCCTACTGTTCACCTTAAATTAAACTCTATTCTCCGTACTTATTTAAAATTAGTCCAAAGTTATATCACGCTTATTAAATAACTTAACTATCGCTGAAGATGCATAATTACGCTTAAATGAGTAACACAAATGGCTTATTGTCGAAGATATATTTGATGAGAAATGACAATCAAAGGACTCAAAATGAATGGAAAGTATCACATTCGTTTCAACTATTACCGAAAACTAGACAAGATAAGCTGGACATTCTGACAGGAGTGTAATAAAAAAAAATTAAAGACATCTGTCACAACAACAATGGTCCCGAAAGCACTTTCTTTGAATTCTTTAAGACCAAACCAAGAGGAATTATTACTGAAAGTAGATACACTAGATTTTTTCAATCAATGATAAAATATTTTGATAAAATAATTATGGCCTGTTTAGTACGGAAAAAAAAAGTATTCATGGTTAGGTTGTTTTCATTATAAATCGTCTTTGTAATTTGCTATTCTGTCTTAACAAAGATGCTACTATAATCAGGGCTAAAATAAATTTCATTCTGGTTTAAAAGTAATTGAATTTTCTTTATGAACATGAACTCTTATTATTTATGGGAATATTTTGCATTTTAGAGAAAATATTGTCCCGCAAGTTCTCGATTGAACGAAAGCCTTCTTGGGTAGTAACTCATGGGTGACATGTTTCTGGTTTTGAATCCAAAACAGATAAAATTAAGAGAAACGTGTTAAAAGAAATCCGTAGTTTACGTGATTTTTAATCGCACATTTTAGGTCTAGTAGTTTCTAACGTTTCGCCATCTTTTGACGTTGAATTCAAATGTATAGATTTTATATATGACACTGCGTGTTCTGTTTGTTCTATGCTCACAAGTCACAACCGAGCTTCTATAATTCTTTGTTCCACTTATAATTACAACATAAAATTTAACCCTGAACGTTATTTTTTTTTGTACAAAATGATAGATTTCATATTATAATATGAATAAAAGACATTTTGTATTACTTCTTATGTAACTTGCATTTATGTTATACAGAAGAAATCATGAGCGTTTGTCCGATTCTTCTTTTGCATTTTTACTTTTTCATTCTTTTTCTATGTCAATTTGATATAAAAAAGCTCTTCGTATATATTTTTGTGTTCCTTTTGAAATTGTTATGTATTCTAAGAAAAATAAAATAATTTGATGAATCATAGTAGTTGAGGACACAATGACGTGTATTTAGTCAATCTTGTGCTTAAACATAATAAACTTAAAAAATAATATTTTCAAAACTGCTGCAAAAACAAATTGTTTGAAAAAAGGACCACAGCTTCAAATGATTTCATGACTTCAAACATTATACCGTCATTATCAATATTTATGTTTTTAAGTTACTTTCAACAATGATATTTTTTCTTAACGTTTCACTCTCATGTTACCTATCGAAAACACTACACTGGAAACCAACAGCTAGATATATTGGGCCGTATATTGACAGAAAACAATAACATTGAAATAAGTTTTGTGTGCAAAAATATATTATACCTCTCTGAGTGGCCGATATAAATTCATGTTTATTTCAAAAAAATTTAAATCACTCAGTAACTTTCGTGTTTAGTAGTTAGAATAATTAATTGAATTTCTTCTTGTTCCAATACTTTAAGATTACCATTTTTGTTTTTCTTTTAATTTCCCTTCAGTTTAAATGTTAACAAAGTGAATGAAAAAGAGTTTGAAATTTCATTTGTTTATAGCTTAAAGCAAAGCTACACATCAGGTTGTATTCGCTCTGACCACCACAGAGACTCGAACCCCTGATTGCTAGTGTCATAGTTTTGTAACCTTACCCCTAACCCACTGAAGGACAACGTTATGGTACTAAGTTCTAAAATATGTTTACGGCAAAGTAATCAAACGTCCAAATGTTGATAAGTTATTTTAGTAATGACTGACTGTCTGAAATGTTATAACTATTTGTATTAAAGATTGAATCTTTTAAGTCTATGTGAGCTTTATGAAATATTTACAAAAATGTAATTTAAAGTAAAATTTCAGGTTTCTAGGTTCCTTCCTCTTGAAGTTATGGCGGTCACACACAACACACAGACCCACAAACACGCCCTTTTATTATTATAGATTTACAAATATGCATTTAAAATAAATGATATGATCGTTTTTATAAATTCAGTTTTTTGTTGTTTTTTTCTTTGGCCTTCACATGGTTTAACGATAAGTCTGTGGGTCTATAACACTAAAGCATAATTTACAAATGTATTGAATATAGGGTATAGGTGGACCAGAAAATTAATCTGACAACTAATCACCATACTGAGCATGATGAATTTCATTTATTTTTCTTCAGTGCTTACATTTTATAAAGACATAGTGACGTAACTAATTATTCTCCACTTTATCAAGTCGCTGTCTTCTTAAAGCTTCATAACTAATCCTTGTCAATTTCCTACAAATTAAATAGCAAAATATATTAAACATATAATTTAAGTTGTATTATTTACAAAGCAAATATAAGCTTGTAAAGTGGTTATAAAAGCAGTTCACTAAAATGAAATATTTTACTATTTAATAGTGTGCTACGTAATAACATAAATAAAGTGAAATGAAAACATTAATTACTTTAGATGAATGTTATTCAATATTTAATAAATTATGCATGTGCTATAATATTCTAATGTCGAATGTGTATTTTAGTGTTTCATATCATTTCTCAATTTATGTGTTTAATTAAGACGGCAAGGCCTACATTTCTTGGAGAAAACAACTTGTTTAAAATGTGATATCTGAGCTTATCAAGGTAAAGAGCCACACATTTTTAATCTATCTGAATGCGTCAAATTAATAAAAAATATGAGATTGTAACTAAGCTGAAAACACACCTCACAAACGTCACAACACCTGGAAGGATCGTCAGTAAGTTGTCCACTTGGACAATTCGACGGGTTAAGCTGCCTACATCGGACTCTTGCACAAACACCACCCTTCCATCGTATACATTCAGCTGTCCAACTAGATAGTAAAAAAAACATTTCTAATATATAAAAATATTTCAAAGATATTATTAGACCAGCATAGCATAACATTTAAGTACAACAATGAAACTGTTAGGCCATCTAGGATATTCCATCTACTAAACTATATATATACACACACACATACAAATGAACATACATGCACACACACACACACACACATATATATATATATACATACATAAACTCAAAGCCAGATTATCTCATTCAACTATTTATCGAGCCTTTCTTTAAACTCTCTTAAATTTACTGCTTCCATTATATCTGAAGGAAACCCATTTAAAGAGCTAACTACCCTGTTAGAAAAATAAAACTGTCCTAGCTAAAGATGACTCCTAACCTGCAAAATTTTGTATTTGTGTTCTATAGTCTTATCAGTCTCACCAATCTTCTCCCTAACTCTTGTTTGTTCAAGACAAAACAATTCAGAAATCTTGTATATCCTTGTATGACAAACTTTCTATCCCAAGTATCATTCTAGTAGCCCTCCACCAAACCCTTTACAACAAAACAATGTTCTTCCAAAGTTAATGAGCCCAAGACTAAACACAATACTACAAATGTGGCCTAACGATGGACAAATACAATGAAATTGTAACCATATAATAATGACTGTGTGGAGTAACTGATCATATTATCCAAATGGGTTTACTTACAATCCTTGAAACGTCTACATATTTTCCATCTGATCTTCATAGGGCATGAAATACTCAGTAACAAGCCTGGGATATGCTGTGCAGTTAATTCACTTTTACCAGTTACATACAATGAATGGTTAAACGTAAAAGTCAGAAAAATAATTAAATTAGATCCATTGACAACATATGTTCCACTACTAGTATCAAGATTATTAGGGACAAGGTAAGCAAGATGAGTGGAAATTATAACTTCCATCCTCTGTTAATCTTGCAAACCACTGACCAAGAGGCTGCTCATTTGCAACTTATTAGTAATATTCTTTCATAATAAATTTTTTCACCACTAAAGTCTTTACTTGTTCCTCGGTCTCGTTGACCATCAAGGCATGAGCTCAAAAAACTCCACTTTCTATTTTACGCAATTGTATTTATCACTTTTAGACATTTTTTTTGTGGTGTCCATTTGACAGTGAACATTAACTTTGTCCAGGCTGACCATTTATATATGTTTTTATTTAGAGGCCACTGGCCTTTTTCATTCTGTTTAATAGTTCCAAATTGTATTAAGCAGAATTTCTGTTTTATGTTTTTATATGTATACACTTTTTTTATTTTTTGAAGTTTTATGGCACCTGTTTGTCTCCAAAAAAAATAAAAATAAGATAGTCTTGCTTCACTATTTATTTAGTGCTGATAGCCTAAGACCATTGGTATTTTATGCTAGTTTTATCAAATGCCTTATCCTACACTCATCTCCTGGAGTTATTAATATTTATTTTCTTCAAAATTTAGTGAATCCGGGATTCGTTTCCACGTGATGGACACAGCAGATAGTACAATATCGCTTCTCTCTAAATCAAACAAAATATTTAGTGACCTAATCAATAATTATTGTGAGATGAAATTGAGAACAACTGTTTCTGCTATAAATTGCTTTCTTAACAAATTGTGGTGAGTCATTACAATCGTTTCTTTTTTTTATATTAATTATACCTATCTTTTTAACAGGAAACAATCAAGAAACTACGAAGTCTAGAAATGAAAATTCATCATTTCCTGCTTTGTGCTGTGTGCATTCTGGCAGTAACAAGGTATGGGGGATTCATTGATATTTTTTTTGGTTCTTTTGTCGCTTTGTATAGGTTCATTGAATGGTTGTTGGTGGTTTTATGGTGCAAAGCTTTTCCTGTCATATAGGTTCTTTTTAAAGAACCACTAACTAAGTTTAATTAAAATAATTAAATTTTTAATAAAATAATACAGAAAACTAGTCTGTTTTTAAAGTTACAAAAAATAGAAGAAATTAGAATTGCCTATGGCATAATAAGGCAACAAAATTGGTCAACCTTGACCAGTATCTTGATCACAAATGACGTTTTACAATGTAAACAAAATATCAAGAGCTACAATATGTCTGATTCGCTGCTTCTGCTCAGCAGTGAATTAAAGGGATTTGTGTTGTTGTTGGTTTATAGTTTTTGACACAAGCTACTTGTTGCTAAACGTTAAACTATTATTGCAATAGAGGGCGCAATTATCATTCCTATTATAAATGTGTGCAGTTGCAATCCGTTTTGCAAACGTTAGTAAACGTGTGGTCGTGTAAGTTATAATTATTCAATGTTCTTTTGAGAATCTTCTTTAAGATACTTAGATAAAAAAAAAAGAAAGAATCTGATAAAAGCATATATTTCAGATCATCTTCAAAACCGTCATTACAGGTATCGAAATCCGTTTCTTTGCGATATAAGTCTACAGACGTTTCGCTATGCCACTGTGGGGGAGGCTTGCTTATTTTTTTTTATGTTAAGCACAAAGCTACACAATAGGCTATCTGTGCTCTGCCCACCACGGGTATCGAAACCCGAATTCTAGCGTTGTAAGTCCGCAGACATACCGCTGTGTAACTGGGAGGCTGATTTTTCTGTTAATATAAAATGGTAAATAATAAAATTAACTTATTAATTGATTTATTTGATGAAAAACGAAGTCGAAGGAAAAACCTTCAATATAGTGAACTAACATTAAAATACAATGAAACTGTGCTAAAAAAATTTAAAAAAGCAACTTGAATAAAACAAGAGGAAAAGTTGGAATTCGTGTTAAAACTTGAGTTTTCATTTATAATATGTAAACTTTCTTTTATCAAACGTTCAAAGTTATTACAACCATAAGATAAGAGTTTTCAAGGTTTTCCATAGAATAAGGTGTGATGACGTTGCTCTGTGAGAATCTATAGGAGAGTGAGGCGGAGTTTAAGTTTAAGTTAGAAACTACTATGTGTTCATAAAGAAAAAAAAAACTTTCGAGTTACCATTCTCACGACATTCGAGTTTAATATAAATAAAAATTCACATTTCAGCGCCTCGTATTTCACAACCGTTGTATGACACACCATTCTTAATAATATCACGCACTAGCAAATGCTACAATTCTCACATATTGCCACTAGGGGCGCCACTATGTTCTGATGTTTCTTCACTCACAGTAACTGTTCCAAACGTACTATTCTAGCGTCCAGGTTACAAAGGATATTATAAAACAAAGCACGTCTCATCTGATATGCTGGCCACTTCCATGAAAGTTTCATAATTTCGTGTAATATCATTTCATTAGTTCACCTCACTTCACAGTTATCAGTTTCATTAATACCCATCGTAAATATGAGAAAGAAACGACAGTGACACCCCTGGTGGTAACACTTGACAACTGTTGGATTTACAGCTGCATGATACTCTCAACTTTCCCTGTACAGTTTCACCTTCCTATACGATATCGTTGGTAAGATAAGAAACAATGAAACGCAAAACTTTATCTTCCTGATCGCGTTGTATATTAAAACTTAAATTTATCAAATTTATACTTTGTTCAAATTATTATTAATTTTTCCAATAAATATTCGTCTGTTTTCGTTTTTCAGTGTGTGTTTCAGGTCATCGCATTTCACGAGTGGGAAACATGAACAAATAAAGTATTGTAATTTATTATATAAAGTCAAACAATATTATTATTATGTGTCACTAGTTGTGTCTTTCTAAGTCTTGTAGTAATGTGGTTCATAATAGGAATCGCACAGGAATTTGCTTAAAACTCTAACAGAACATTCGGGTAAAAACCGCCTTAAAAAGCAGACTTATGCTAGAAACAATTCTCAAAATCCTCCTTATCAGTAGCTAAGACCACCCAAACACTGATAATAAGCATAATAAGTGATTTATAGACAAAATCAAAATCCGCCTATTTTTCATATTATTATTAATTATATCATAGTTTCACAAGTCTACAGCAAAATCGGTTGGGTATTTTGCACCAACACCTAGACATGTATACTATATGATGCGCTGCGAATGTCCATAACCTATTTAAAACTTAATTATTTTCCATTGAAAGTTTATTAACGTGATTATGAATACATAATAGCTGAAATAGTGAGTAGGTATTCAGCATTTATTACCACTGGATATAGCACTATTTCATATAGCTATTGATATTTTCTGATATTTGGTGTTAAGATAGCAGTTTTACGAGTTGTTGATAATTGGCGACTTACGCTAAGTGTGTCGCTGTTGTCTAATTTGTATGCATTATTTGTGTCGCTTTATTCTAGCAAACACTTGTGCACAGCAGGCTGTTGAAGAACTTACATATGTGTCATGTAGACTTAACAAGGCAAGTATGTTGCTGCATCTGTTTATATCATATTAATCTGTGTTGTATTACCTTAGAAGAAACAGTATTCCGTTCTGATAAAATTGCTTTGTTGTTGCTCATCTTTCGTTACATTACACTGTGACATTGATGAAAGCCGGTCATTAAATCTGTGACGATATAATCTTTGCCTTCAAGTTGGTTCTTTGAGAACAACTTTACGTTTTGTTTGTTGTAGTTGAATACCAGTACATGTGTTTATTCTTTGTTGTACATTTCTTATTTATTTTGAATTAGCTCAGTGTGGTATTGGGGGGGAAAATGTCTATGCAGAAATAAACTGCTTATAAACTGAACGCCTATACACGTATTTAGCCCAAAATTTATTCTCCATAAATACACATAAAAAATTTAAGAAACAGGATTAGTAAGAATTGTTCATTTAAAAAGGGGAAAATGAGGAGTAAAATATATAATTACTGTAAAAATGGAGTTAAAATAGGGACTTGTACCTTGAAAAAATAGTGTAGACACTATTTCTAGTCCCTAGTTGTAGGCTTGAAAATATAATCTTTGAATTTTGATTCTACTTGTTTCTGTATTTTTTGACGATCCCTATTCTCCTTTTTAAATTAACATTTAATGAGAGTAATGGAACTTAAAAATGTAGGATTGTGGTGTTTCGTGAATATGTTTTGCTATTAATTTTCATACTTTCGTGTAAGTGTAATATTCTGGTCAATTTATATTGTTAGATCTCCAAAAATAAAAGTTTTGTATATCAGTAAAAAGGATTGGTTTTATCTTTTCTTTTTTTTCTGTTTTTAGTGGAAATGATAACACAATTAAGTGTTTGAAAATTTTAATTTTATCGTGATTTTCCAAGATCATTTTACTATTGTTAGTTAAGTCCCATAATTCGTTTGGAGAAATTTTATAATTAGAATGTCTTGAAAAAAAAATAACAGTACGACACATAAAGCATAACTAATACATTTTGTTACCATGTTTGAATAACAACTTTTTATTTTGAATAAGAACAGAATATATAAATGAGAAACAAGAAACATTGCACTAGAATTTGAAAGAAATTACTTTTTTGTAAAAATCTAAACCTTAAAGTATAGCCAAATGGCAAAGCTTTAACTTCTTTTAAAATCTATAAATTTCATTTAATATATAACGTGGACATTGTGTACTTTACTTATCAATACATATTCATATTAATCATTATAAATACAAATGCTTCGTCCATTTATCAGTTATTCACAGTGAGAGAGGTAAAATATATCCAAAAGAAAGCTACGTTTAAAATACAATCTATCATATATAATTTTGGTTTAAAGGTGTATTAATGTAATATACAATATTTAAATTAAAACGTCTTGGTGCTTTGGAAAAATCGTCCATGAATATTGAAAGAGGACATGCAAGCTTGTTATGTGGGAAGTTATTTGATCTTCAAACAAAATAGAAAAATAAATAAATGCATCCAGCATTTAATATAAGTCAAATTGAATTCAATACAGGTCAGGAATTTGTATCCTTATTCACTAACATTTTGTATTGTGAATCTTCTTTCAAACTTCGTTATCAAACCAGTGTGCTTTTAAACATTCAGATGATCTATCCATGCCATTTTTTCTGATAGTAAAAATATAATATTACATCAGATTCAGCACTTTGATAAACACAAACTATAAATTCTGGTTACATTTTATTATTTGTAATAGGATCATAACTATTATAATATATATATATATATATAAACCACAAAATGAACGAGCGAAAAAGTAGATAGTTTTTGTTTTGTTTTTGTTGCTGTTAGTAAAATAAGTAAAGAGAAGCCTCCTCCCCCCACTTATGTTAGATTTTCAAGTTAGGTTTACTTCATGAAATATTAGGTCGCTAAGAAATTAATGTCGCGTTTTGGAACACTTTCATTAACCACCCCACAAAAAAAACGAACTTCACGTATAATAGTTAAACGAACCGCCTAAACGTCACGTTAGAATAGCCTATATATTGTGTAAAGTTTAGTATACTCTAATCTCTTATAGTGATGGCACACGACGAGAATGGAAACAACGCCTCTGTAGCCAAAAAGTATATCAAATAACTTTATATTTTGAACGTTCGTAAATGTCAATGATGGTTCAGCAAATTTCGTTCAGGTGACTTTAGCCTTCAAAACTGTCATGGCAGGGGGCGAGATGTTGGAATTGATATTGATGCTCTGAAGACGCTTCTTGAGTCTAGCCCAAGGCTAGAAATGGTGAAATGGCCCTGAAATTGCATGAATCTCATGAAACAATAAGCATTTGGTGGGACATCAAAGGAGTAATTCATTTCGAACTCCTCAATCCACAGTAAAATGCAAATGCAGAGATCTATTATCAGCAACTGGAACGATTAACTCAAGCCCTTCATCAGAAACGCCCTTCACTCGTCAATCGGAAAGGTGTTCTTCTTCTTCACGAAAATGCACGTCCACATGTGGCACGTTTGAAGCAACACAATATTATGAAGTTGGGTTGGAAAATTCTCCCCTACCACCATATTCTCCAGATATGGCACCATCAGAATATTATCTTTTTCGTTCGCTGCAACACCATCTTAATGGGAAAACGTATGCAAATGTGGAAGGTGTTAAAGATGACATCGACATGTTTTTGCTTCAAAGCCAAGTGATTTCTTTAATCGGGGCATTAACAACCTGATTGTAAGATGAAAAATCATCATAGATAAGAATGGGGACTATTTCATTTAATAAATATTTTGTTTTGATATATAAGTATTTCGGGTTTTTTCATCTAAAAAAAGCTACATTAATTTCTTGACGACTTAATACTAAATAAATATGTAAATTGATATTAATATGTATGTAGCTATCTTTACTTTAATTTTACTGTATTTCTTTCTTCTATTAGAAGCTAAAGACATTGGCTCTGAACTATTTTTTTGTAGTAATAAACATTAAGAAATATTGAACGACTTGTAACTTCAGACAGTGAAAAAATTACTTATATTTACTTAAGTAATGCTAATAAAATAAGTATTAATACCTCCTTACAAACAGGACAACAGCTGCATTCATCCAAAGTAGTTTCACCACTTGGACATGACGATGGATCAATGTAAAGACAGGACGTTGCTGTACAATTTCTACAACCAGTCGGAAACTGTGTTAGACATTCTGTTGTCTATCTATACAAACAAAATGGCATTTAACTTTCACACGATGAACGTTAAAATAAACACAACTAGAAATTTGAAGGATGCTTACATAATCAATCTTTTTTACACATTACAGTATTTATAATGAATTATTTGATCTCCTGTATCTTTTACTTTCAAACAGTTGTACTGTAATATTATTTAAAGTCAATGTACATTTACCTTTCCTTATTTATAAGATATTCAGTCTGAATATTCTGAATTCTTTACTATATCAAGGAAATAAATCTGTTTTGAAATTACATTTGTCTTGATTATTGCGATAAAATAACCTTTTAAAACAATATAATATACTAAACATACATACGATACTGAGTTTTTTGAATTCTCTATATAAAGTCTGGGTTCTAGATTAAAACCACGAGATGGAAATCATTCATATTTAAATATTTTTCATAAAAGCTGTTAAGTAC
>NW_013667244.1:1568-8462 GCF_000517525.1 Limulus polyphemus | reverse complement strand
ATAATAATTATTATGTTAATACATATATATGTCACAAAATGCACTAGTTAAACACTTTAAGAAACAAAAAAAAATGCATAATTTTTTGAGGAGTCATCCTTTATGTTATATTTTTGAATGATCTTTACTTAAAAAATATATGTATTTAATAAAAGGTGCTAAATATATCAGTAAGTTAATAGTAATTTAATTTTACTGTATTCACTAAGCAACTGATATTAAAGTTTAAAGACATTGAACCTGAAATTTACTTTTGAGCTAGTTATGTCGTTTACATTTAATAACGAAAATGAAGTAAGTAATGCTAATCGAATAAATGATACGAACACATATACATACATTCTTACAAACGGTACAACAGCCGCATCTATCCAAAGTAGTTTTCCCACCTGGACATGATGACGGATTAAAATAACCACAGTAAGTTGCTGCACAATTTCCACAACCAGTCGGAAGCTGTCGTCGACATTCAGTTGTCCACCTATTCGAAAAATCGCTTTTAACTTTCACACGCTGAAGAACAGATTGTTAGAATTAACCATATACTAGAATTTGTTGTTCTTTCCAAATAATTGGAATTTTTTTAAAAATTAAAGAATTTGACTACTTTACCATTACAATGAATTAAATGTTTTGAGATCATATTTATAAAATATCCTGACCTCGTATATCCTGACTAATGTGATAAAATAAATTTTTAAAATCAAAATAAATTATCAAACATAAATACGATGCTCTGTTTTTGAAACCACTATTTGAAAGTCTTGTTTCGAAACTAAAGTCATAATATGCAAAAACATTCATATTTAAAACTTTTTCGATAAAAAAATATCATGCACACGGTTAGTTAACTTGAGATTACAAAATAATACAAAATTCACGTCTACCTGTATAAAATTGTACTTACAAAGTCATAAAGAACACCCAGAAAACAAGAAACGTACAAAACTTCATTTTCTTGCCTCGAAATTACCTAAGGAATATCCGTCAAAAGAGACGTTTGTTCAGAATTTGTTAAAATAGAGAATTTTCAGTTTTTCTACAGTGTTGTATAAAAGTTAAGAAGCAAATGTTTGATCAGAAATAAGTTTCGTTTCGAATTACTAGGAAAATAGCTTTAACAAATTGATAGCATAAAGCTTTTGTTTTAGTGTATTCATTGAACTAATACAAGACCGTTTTATAGATTTGCAGAGGTTTAAAAAAATATTATAAAGTACAATAAAAAATTGAAATAGTAACTTTAATTCTTTCATACTACATTCTTGCTTCATATTGCAACATACACGATAAAGAACGATGTTTATCGTGTATGTTATCCTATAAAACAGGATCATAAAAATGTCAATTCCTGGAAGCGACAAAAAGTAGAACCATTAGCAGAAACAAGGAAATATGATTCTAAGGTCGACCATCAGCCAAATTTTGTTCATCAGTTCATAGAATTGTTAGTTCATATATTACATGGCTTATGAATAATAGATCTTAGATAATAATACTTGGTATTTCGAAACACGCTATTGTTATATTATTGAATCTGTTCATGACTTTTTATTCTTCTTTCACAGTAGAGAATCATTGAAAATAAGTCGCAAGAAAATATGAATCCAAGTGCAGTAATAAAAATTTGTTTGTGTGAAGTTAAGCACAAAGCTACACAACGTGCTTTCCGTGCTCTGCCCTCCACAGGTATCGAAACCCGGTTTCTAGCAATGTAATTCCGCTGTGCCACCGTAGGGCCTGCAAATAAAGACGATGTAGGTTAGAAATAGTATGGTGTGGCATCTCCTGGTGGCGATATGACGATAGCTTTAAGTTTATTTAGACATATATATATGAACATGTATATTATTAGGTAGTATTACTATATTAAGTGAATTAACACCTGAATTATTTGTTTGTTTGTTTTTATGACAAAGTTGCTAAAACTATGTTCCACTGTCTTTCATTCCGAACTTCAGGCTAGGAGGACAACCAGTCAGCGGTACCTACCGCCAACCCATGGGCTATTCTTTTCCAACGAATAGTGGAACTGGCCGTCAGACTAGACACTCCTATGGGTGAAACGGCAATTACGTTCGGTTTCTACTTTCGATCCTGTGACACTCAGATTACGAATCTAACTCTCTAATCACCAGGACGTGTAAGGCGACAATTGAATGAAACTGATGTTCAAAACTTGCATTTAAAGATAAGGTGTTGTTTAAAAATATGACCAGACAGTAATGGAATTATCATTATTATTACTCTTATATTAATTAAGCCAGAAACCTCTGCATTGTTTAAATATAAGTGTACGTCTTTCTCGGTAAACAGTTTAAGTAACTATTTTCTTAATCACAAAGAGACTAGATTTAGTTAAGTAATTGGTTTCTTTCTGGTAATTATTAAATATTTAATAATGTGTTTAACAGTCAATATAGTATTAGATGCAAGTTAACAGTCAATTTTTTTAATAATTATTAATAATAATTAATAATGTGTTTAACAGTCAATATAGTATTAGATGCAATTTAACAGTCAATTTTTTAAAGTTAGCGTTAAGTATTTTATAGCTTAGACTTGGGTTCTTATTTAAAATGATTCTCACGTGAACACACTAGAAACATCCATTTGAAGAGGATCGAAAGTACAATTATTAATATTTTTTTCACTTATTTGTATTTTGAGGCTAGAATACAATTATGCAAGTGAGTCGTATTTTAACTGAAAGATCGAAATCAGGAAAGTGTCAGTCTAAATTTAGAATTCTTTCCGAAAAAGATATATATTTATAAATTTAAAATGTAGTTAAAATGAACAAGAAATAGGAAATCAGAGCTAAGTGAAGAGAGGAAAGACAAGTTAAATATGAATCCTAATTCAACCAAATCAGTGATATTCAATATAGTCACCGTGGAACATCTTGAAAATAGAAATAAGTTGATGAATCGGCTTATAAAGTAAAGAAGTGTTGATGAAATATGATAAAATGACAATCCGGGATGAATGGGGTTCAGCAGATGAATTCGGAAGCCAAATTACCTGAGACTATAGTGATTTCATTGCTATCAGATCAGTCATGATCTGTATCGGTACCAGAGTCTCTAGGATCAAAGTAAGCTTGAGAGGAAACATTAACAGGGAAATCTGTTAGTGTAGAGATAAAAAGAAACTGTTTCAGATCAAAAGAGAAGACCATTGAATGAAAGCGCAATTATAAGCGCACAGAACAAGAGGTAAGTGAGTAAACTCATTTCATGACTTGTTTTCCTGTTCTGAACCATCCTACACTTCCCTCTCTCTCTCTCACTCTCATGATTTTTGTGAAAGGCACTTTCACTTGAAAGCTGAGCTTCCACACACCAATTAAAATGCACCTTAGTCCTTGCCTTGTTGCTAGATAACCATAACTACATACGTCATAAAATATTCAGCCAGTTGACCGTTATTACTAGCAAATCAAGATTGAGTAGGAAAAACAAGGGGAAAACGAAAGCATCACATTAAAAGAAATGACACGTGATAAAGAATTGGGTTGGTTTGTTTCTAATTTCGCGCAACGCTACACGAGGACTATCTGCGCTAGCCGTCTAGAGGGAAGGCAGCTAGCCATCACCACCCACCGCCAACGCTTGGGTTACTCTTTTAACAACGGATAGTGGGATTGACCATAACATTATAACACCCCACGGCTGGAAGGGTGAACATGTTTGGTGGGACGGGATCCTCAGATTGCGAGTCAAGTGTCTTAAAATGATGTGCAAACCTTCATAATTCTGTGTAGTACTTTACAAAGTAAGCATACCAGCGTAAACAGTAATGATGTTCTTTGAAACGGACACGCTAAAGTTCAGCTTTGTATTGTTTTGGAAAGAGAGATATTACTTTTATAAAGCAGAGATTACTTGCCGGTTTGGATTAAAACAAATGTGTTGATATTTGCTGTTTTCTTTTTGGTTACAGTTACTGAAAACTTTCCCGGAACGACCCCTTTTTTTCAGACATTGCACCTTGTTCCCGTATATCTCATTATAACTAAACCACTCCAGTCATTTCTAACTGACTTAGAAGATTGTAATCCCCTTTCTTAGAGACTAACCAAGAAGCCGGCCACTTTCTTACGCTTACTTGATTTCAAACTATTGACTTAATGAGTGACAATAGGAAGAAAGCATTAAGTGGTATTGGATGAGAACAAAACTAGAATAATATTAATTAGCATAAAGACAGGTATCGAAAATCGGTTTCTAGCGTTGTAAGTCCGCAGACATACCGCTGTGCCACCTGGGGGGGGGGAGAAAATAGATAAAATATAAACAGTGCAATACAAAGTAAGAATAAAAAAACATTAACTTACAAAATTTCTAAACAACATATAGGCCAAAGATCCTCCTTCGAAGTTTTAAGAATTTATATAATTTAACTTAAACTGAAAATTTCAGAGGTTCTAGGTTACTTTCATTAAGTACTTTTTCAGTACTCGTTTATCTCTTTGTTTTTTGTTGTTGTTGTTGTGTGTGTGTGTGTATTTACACTAATTTATGTGAGATTGTCAACTAAACATTCAGGTACATTGAAGTACCTAACGTTTTCTGTAATTTAATATTTGTGGATGATTTTGTGCTTCTGCATGGTTATACGTGCATGTATTATGATTTTAAACATATTCGATATTGAATGTATTAAATTTATACTTCATATTCAAAGGTTCAAGAACGTGTTTACTAATAACGGGATAGATTTGATATGATTTGTTTACAAAGGGATGGGTATGAAAATAAATTATATTATTCAGTTTATCAATAATCTACAAGCACTAAAAGTGTTTTACAGGCAGAACATTTATTTAAAAAGTATATGATAACTGGAGTAACTGGATGAGAATTATTAACTTAGATAAAATGGAAAAAAAATACAATTAAGGGGGAAATAAATAGGCACCATAATATTAAAATAGAAATATTGGGAAGAAAATCGTAAAAGGCTGTTTGCACAGATCATAAGAGAGCAAACGAAAAAACACATATGCATTATATGGAATGCTGTTTTGAAATATGGGAGTAAGAGAAAGCATATCATCACTGTGAGAAATATTGGAGAGGAATTAGAGTTATGGAAATATAACACACAACAATTGTTATGGTGTGTACGCCTTTAACAAGCTGGCGAAACATGATTACAAGTATACTTGTCATACAACATTAAGCCTAATACTAATGTTTTATGACAAGTATAACTGTAATCATGCTTTGCAGCAACATAACAAATGCTGTATCAATGACATATATAAATAATGTTCCGAACACTACTGTACGTGTTTGTGATATTCTAGCTGGCTGAAGAGCTTTGGTTAGAGAGAAACGCGTCGTCAGTTTTGAATATGAAAAATATAATGTGATTGGAATACTATTATTATACATTCTTCAATTTCTTTGACACTCCTGAACGAGTAGATAAAGAATGTACTGTTTAAAAATGTAATACGCCTAATAGTAATATCTTATGAGAATTATAACTGAAGTATTCCTTTGTTTCTTTGTCTGAGACATATATATATATATATATATATTACCATATATGCATTGTTTGCATTTAAATTGTGCTAAACTCATAGATAATTTTAGTGTTTTTAGTTCCTATTTTAATTTCTTTTGAATATACTGGATCTATAGGTTTCAAATATTTTACATCATTAACTTTCTAACACATGTGACTCAATCCTTCCAGATGACTACTTTTCGGACACTACAAAAACTAATGCAAAAGTGATTATTATTATTATTATATATATATGTGTGTATGTTTGTAGTAGGACTAGAAAAAATATACACCAAAAAATTAACGCCCCATTTAATGCCATGATGCCACCTAAATATGCCAGTATATGAAACATGACGTGTGCATAGTAATTCGCTAAACAGGCCCAGTACCTTATTAAGGCGTTCTAGGATTTGAGGGCCGAAGACACTCTTGACAGCGAAGATACCTATGTGATGAACTAAGCAGAGTAATCATGGAAGCTTTTTACCTGCTACTCATAATTAAGACTAATTCTTATCATTTGTTACTGAAGATTTTTAGTAGCTCTTCTGGTAACGTGTACATAAATTTGTTGCGAACACTAAACAGTTATATACCAGAATAGATATGATGTTATAAGTATTTTTCAAAAAAATGATTATAGATGAATATATATTTTATATGTAGAATATATATATATATATATATTAAAACAACTCCGAAGGTTTATAGATCATCTATAAAATTTGGTTGATAAAAATCCGATTAATCAGGCTTTTGAATCAGGATTTATCACAAATAATGAACACGCATTCTACTTATGAAGCTTTTAAGAACAAAACCTGTAACTGTTCTTGACAAAATATTTAAATTCTGTTGCCTCTAGCGATAAAAGATGTGGTCTACAAGAAAATATGGCTCTTTTACATTTTATAAATACATCACGTTTACTGTTAATCAATACAGAATATATTTTACAAAAACAATGTAAAATCACAGATTTGACAAGCATGCTGAAACATTTATTAACAAAACTTCAAGATATACTAATATACTATAAACATCTTGAAAAATAAGTTGAAGAACTTATTTCTAAATAGCAATAATCTGTATAGATACTTAATGTATAATAATTGAATGTGACTGTATTTTACAAAATACCAGTTTACTAAAACATAGCCAAGACAGGTCACTTTGTAAAGACTAAAGGACAATTTTATACAATTGGATACGGTAATACAAATGCACGTGTGGCGCGTCATTGTAACTTCTGTATTGTTAGCCAGGCACGGCTGATAAAAGGTCAATATAATAAAAAAATAAATATATATATGAATGTATAATGTTATGAGATTTAAACTATTTAGTCTAAATATTTATGTTTATGTATAA
>NW_013667244.1:0-996 GCF_000517525.1 Limulus polyphemus | reverse complement strand
ACGCTTAATAATTTAAAAGTTATAGCATAAAAACTATAAAAAGCACAAAATGGTTACGAGGTCGGTCCGAGGGACTGAGCCCGTACTGAAAGAGTAAATATAGTTCGCAAGAGAATTGGATAAGAAATACGACTTATAACATTCAGGAATATTTTTAAAGGCATGGTCTTTAGCTAGGTGTCCTTGTAAAGAAACGAAACGATAATGGTATCAAAGGTACTAATAAGTGTTGATGCAAAAACCAGACTTCCACTACTTGATTTACTGAGCAGACAGTATATGAAAGTAAAATACGAAATTGGAAAGAAGGCAAGAAATTGTATCCTGAAATGAGCTTATTAAGAAGTCACCAGATGAGTTCTAAAGGAACTCAAGAGATCTCCTAAGCAGGATGTCGATACCAGACAAACATGTGAAAAGTCAAGGCTACCCGGGCCGGGACAAACCAATGAACTTTAGCTGCTATACCTGGAAATGTGTAGATGATTTCTAGAAGTTACATGACCCTGAACTACTTGGCCTAATTGATAATCACGTGCATTAGTTCTGGTTTTGGAATCTTAAGATAAGCTCCCTACCAGCAAGTTTTGAAACGTTTACTAAAGCAAAAGTTAATCTCCCTACCAGCAAGTTTCGAAACGTTTACTAAAGCCATAGTTAAATCTTCCAGTATTCAATTTCTGTGTAAGTTATATTGTTTTCTCATAAGTTATCTAGAAACATTGGTATTAGTGATATCTTTCTACATATGATTGTTCTTTCATGTTACTTTTAAAAATGTCTGTGTTTTGAGATATTCGAACTCTCTACCCTAATCCTTACTTTTAAACCTAGGTTCTTCGAGTTCTTGATCTCCATAACCTGGTATTTAAACAAACAATATTTCTAACATGTAACTTTTTAACTGAAATTTCGAGAATTTATCCACATGCCTATGAATATAAGCAACGCGACGAGCCAAAAAACAGTATCTGTTATTGGGTTGCTTTAATTGAT
>NW_013667243.1:246861-256356 GCF_000517525.1 Limulus polyphemus | reverse complement strand
ATTAGGGACGGCTAGCGCAGATAGCCCTCGTGTAGCTTTGCGCGAAATTCAAAAACAAACAAACACAATACTCAGAAAATAAACACAAACATGATTTGTTTTTAGTTTTGATTCCGGTATCTAAAACTATATTTGTATCTAATGTTGACACACTTGCGTTTGCATTATTTAAACTACTCTTTCAATTTACAGCACTGATAATTTTAATCTATCAGACTGCAAAAAAAAACAATTATTTTTCAGTTTTAGCTAAAACCATGTTTATACTGCATATATTCTCATAATGAACGGCGTTTTTAAAGTACATGAATGGATGGACAGATGGTTGGCTCATAGACAAAGATATAAGCAGATATATTTGTATATATTTATAATACATTTACATTAGCCAAGAAACATATGTAGGCCAAGATCAGTGTGAGCATATTTTTCGATCGGCTGTCTGTAGGAGTAGTTTATGCACCTGTAATAAGTTATTTGTATATATCTTACGATTCTGTGATCTATATACATGTACACAACTAATCTGTCTGCTCAGACAAGACCTAGATTTTCAAGCCTTCACCTCAAGGCTATGAATCGTGTAGGTATATACATGTATTACAGTAGGATACAGTTACAAATACAGCTAGAATAGTTAAAATAAAACGTCACGTGATAGTTTTTGATTATTTAGTCCGTCTAGTTTGTTTAGACGTAGAACGTGGACGATTCGAGTGTTGATTTCAGAATCTTTGCCCAAAGCTACATAAAGGGCTATCTGTTCGAACTGTACATAGTTTTGAACTGCTAAGTTTGAGGTAAGATAGCTAATCAACTGCCAACTTTTGGGCCAACCTTATGTAGCAGAATTGTGAAATTTGACCGTCACTCTTGTAGAGTACCAAAGACCCCAAAGTGCGAAGTGCGTTTCGCAGCAGGAGGGCACACCGAGTATAATATAATATCCAATATGTCACACCTGATTTCGATATGAATGGACTGAGCTTATACAAAATTATATGATCTCATGTTTAACATGTTTGTCCAGAATCGTGTGTTCTCTGTAACATGGAACTTTTTAATCATTATTCCAGGACATTTAAACACTCACCTACAACCAAGTTCTAAATCTAGCTATATCAGTTGCCCCAAAATCGGTAAATTGAGAACAAACCATAAAATTTCGTTCATGAGTTATCGTTTGTAGAGAGTAACAAATTATCAGACGACGTTATACTCCTTAATCGCGGTTGCACAATAGACGTAGGAAGAAAATTGTAAGGAAGTGAAAAGATTGTAAAGATGTTTTCGTGTATCGTCGCTATTTTTATTTCTTAAAACGTAACTCGAAAAAGTCCTGCAATAACAAAGTATTTTAGAGACCGAGGACGTGGTTAACCAGTTATTTATATTTTTTTATATTCAAATACAAAGGTACACCAAATTTACAAGCTTATTACTAATAACAAATATATTGTAATTTATTTATCATTGTGTTGAAACTCTTGTCGGGCCGCGCTTCCTTGATATTCCACACGTACTGCAATATACCTCTGTTGGTCTTATGGAATTCTAGTAGCCATTGTGCAAAGGTTCAAGGTTCCTGTCTCTGAAACAAAGGTAAACAATTTTGTTAACATAATTTCCGGACGTCCTGTATATGAATAAGTTTGTGCGGTATTTGGCTGCCAGAATGAGCTCTATGTACACTTGCATATATATAAAGTCATTATAAGGTCCAGGTGTTCAGTTAACCGAAATGACTTTTGGAGTCAACCTTGAACTTACTTAAACAATAGAAGACATTAAACATTCAGAACCAGTATACAGTAGGTCATTACGATAGGTGGTTATTGGCGAGTATATGTAGTTCAGATCACAGCGTCAAATTCATAAAGTTTATCAAACTAACATTATATTATCAGTATATCTGCACTGAAGCTTAAGTAAGACCTGTACTGTGTGTGATATATTTTATGGGTTTAATAAAATTTGTGACAAGATGTCAAACAGCATGAAACATAAAGTCAAAATACATGTAAGAACAACATAGAAAAATGTCCAATTCAAGAAATTATGAGCACCAACCAATGTTGAAAAGTATTTTTCATAGTATGAAATATAAATACTAAAGTTCAATGAAGATATTCACAATTAAACTGTTAATCCTAATGAAGATGTTTAAAATAGAATTAAAATTTGAATCCAATGTTACATATCATGAAATTACAAAACTAAAATCAGCAATTTTTCATGCCAACGGAAATCACGTGAGGAAAATTATATTGCTTTGAATCCCAGTTCACAGGTTCCTAATTTATACCTCTTATTGAAGGTGTTTTTATATAGGGAATTACCCTCCGAAATAAGTCTTCTATAACAGTACATCCGTGACATGATAAGTTGTACTGTAAAAAACGTCACAGTGAACAGTTGATACATTTCACCTTGGTATCCTGTTGCGATTGTTTACCATCGTGCTGGATAAGTTCAAACCTGTACTATTTGCATCATATAATCTTTTCAAAGAAACAAAACTAAAATGAAAAGAAGCTACAGGCAACTGCACGACTTTACTGCCAAAGGCTAATGTTGTTGAACTATATATACGTTATATAGATGAATAAAATCTAATAATCTGGTTCAAATGATATATATATATATTTAAGTTTAAAAATGAAAAAAAAAAACACCAAAAAAACATTAAAGCAGGGCAAGTTTGAAGGATTGATGTCATAGGTGGTAAAACAATTTTATTTATCGGGTTTCTAAATGTGCAAATTCCCTTCCAAATCAACACAGAAACAAAAGGACGAGAGCAGAGATGAAGAGCTACGTGAAATTAGAAGACGGGTAATTGGTCCATACCCTAATTAGGATATTTTGTTAAATGCTGCTAAATAATGGTACTCAATTTTAATTCCTATTTAACAAAATATCCTAATTAGGGTATGGACCAATTACCCGTCTTCTGGTGCTAGGAATTAAAATTGAGTACCATTATTTTTTGCTTCATCAGCAAGATGGTGTTTTAGCAACATAAATGTTGGCTTTTAGCCTTGTTTTGAAACGTTTGAAGTACATTAAGATGAGTTTATACAATTCAAGGTTCATAAAAGTGTTACATCTTATTATAGCATTATTATTGGAAGAAGACACTCCGTTGTGTATACAGTTTCATTCCAGCTTTGTAAAATCTTCATTTGCTATTAGTTTTATATATACCTCTGTGTGTGTGACGTTTTTAACTGCTATTTTCGGTATTGTATATGTCATTAAACTCTTTTACATTTATATATTTAGTGATTCATCAACAGGAAACGTTCAAAGTAGTTCACTATAACAGGTCACACTCTAGATATTTCCCAAAGCATAAAGTAATTTTTGTAATCATATAGTTTTTACAGAATATTTGCGAATCCTGAAGGACTACAGCTGTACATGTTGATTAATAAGTATTCATTTTTGCAGTTTGTACTTTCAGTTCCAATCTATTATGAGTTTTTTCATCTACATATAAAATTTGACATGACAGACATATCAGTCCCCGACTTTAAGATTTAGTCCTGCATTAAGAGTCAAATAATAATTATAAGCTAATATATATTGAAAGTGTGATATATAATGTGAAACAAAACAGCATAACAACTTTTAGAACTCTAGAAAGGGATACAGCTTGGCTCATAATGCTTATATCTTTGAGTTAGGTGTTTAAATCAAAAGTCTATTCTTATCAATTATTTAAAATCCATCCCTGATAAATACGACAAACCGACTACATAAAATACTAACAAATCTGAGAAAAAGAATGAGTTGTTGAACCTGAAGGATTCACGTATTCTTAGTTTAATGACTACTACTAGAAGAGCAGGCTGGCCCTGGGGTATAGTTCGGGATTTCGTAGCTGGCGATACGGGTTCAAATCCGTGCGATACTACAAAATATTCCCATACTCTAAACTGTGGGAACGTTATAAGAATGACAGTATAAGGTGGGTTAATAGTAGACTGTTGATGACTAACTGCCTTCTCTCTGACCAGTGGTTCAAAATTACGGATGGCGGAAGATATCATTTTTAGCTTTGCCATAAATACAAAATATAATACAGACTACTACTAAGGTACTCATCTTTTTTTACCGTGAATAAGAATCTTTCAGCTGTGTTATTTATCTAACATGCCGAAAAGTTAAATTTCTCGTTAGGTTTTATATCACAGGATATGTTTGAGAAATTGTTTTAATAGTTGTATTTTGTTAAGTATTTCAGTGGAAATATTTAATGAGATACTCAGTATTAGGCGAGTACAAATTTTGCTGACTTATGTGAAGATTCCGTTAAAACTTTATCTTAATATGATTAAAAAACTTCAGTAGTTTTGTGGTTCGTATGGCTGTTATGTGTAAAATAAAATGCTTGGGCTACCTCCCGTTTGAATGAATAGTAGAGGTTTGACCATCACTTTTATAGCGCTCTCACGGCCCCAAATTTAGAGCATGTTTTCGCGGAAACGTGTCGCGAACCATGAAACCACTGATTGATAGCCCGAGCATGCTAACTACTAATCCACACTCGGCCCTTAGTATTGCAAGAAATGTCAGCACTCAATCAGTCACATTGTTTTTCTTATGTATTTTAGCTAAACTTGGTTAAAGTATAAAACTTTATAAAAACATTTTTGTGAAGGCGTAAAATAAATACACTCGTGCAAGAATGTGAACAAAGAATACAGTTCGATGTTTTTCCTGGGCCCTCTTAATACTTGGGTTCCTGGACCCAGAATTTAGTAATAACCGAACACGCAGATAATTTCAGATTGTATTTTGATTCGTATTTAAGTATGAAAATACATTCTCTGTGTAAGTCGTTACTATTAATACAGAAACTAATATAACAAAGAATTGATTCGTTCGTTATTTCTCGTGCTTGATAATTCCTACAAATGCTCAAGCTTAAAGCTTTAGGAATGGCCTTTCAGACGATTCTGATTTAACATTTACATAATTATAAATAATTTTCTTGGATTATACTGCACTTTTTTGGGAAAAAATGTTTAAGTTAACCTGCCGTGAATAATCATAATTGAGTAGTAAAAAGTAATATTTCTGTACACATGACAGAACCGAGGTCGACTGGCGGAGAAGAGGATTCTGGGAACGACTAATCAGAATGGACTGGTTTCTCCCTCCACCTGCTTGGAAAATACTACAGACGAACAAATGTACGAACGGGAAGAGGAAAATAGTGGTTACAGTGATAGTGTAAAGGATCTGGTCCAGAAAGCTAAATCAAATCACCAGGGGGCTCTGACGACAATGGATACAGTGCGTAAACAAATCCATGGGGAAAGGTAAATATAATATCTACTTTTTTTACTTCAGAAATCCTAGTTCCATAATGGAATACTATAGAGTGAATTGTCTTTTCAGTGATACATATACGTACATATTCATTAACTTTAATTATATGTTGCGCGCATTCATACTCTCTATCGGCTATTTTTAATTTGACATTTACAGTACTTATGAGGCTGTTCTTAATTAAATACTTAAGTTTGGGCGAATTCAAGTTTAGTAACACCTGTATGTATATATATGCGAAGTTTTCATTATCTTCAAAGTTCGAATACTGTTATAGTTCTAATTTATACGTCTTTCAAGAAGTTTTATGTTATTGTAGACTGGGGATAAAAATATACGAGTTCACCTAAATACTTCGTTATTTACTGAGACATAAGAATCAAATTGACCACTAACTGTTTTTTTAAAAATCGGCTTCACCCGATACAGTTACTATTTCGCGATAAATCCTAAATCTCCGATTTCACAATTAAAGGCATATTTTATTTTGTAAAATATTATAAAGTCTATTGATGCCTTGGGAGTTGTAAACACGATGATTTGTTTACAACTACAGAGCGAAGGAAATTCATTATACATTTATTCGTCCGAAATGTTGACCATACTTTCTTTCTCTATCCATTCAAAAAAATATGGGCGGCTAGCGTAGATAGCCCACGAGTGGTTTTGCGCAAATATCGGAAAACAAACAAACAAAATCCATATTAGATTACATTTGATAGCAAACCTATACGTTAAACCGAGGGCTGCATGTTTCAGCATTACAGAGTTTTGTCAGTTCAGTGAGTTTTACTTTAACCGAGAGAGATTTGTATTATGTAGATTGATATTTATACATTTACCTCTCTACTCTTTATGGATGGTTGCATAAACAAAACAAAATTATATCAGTTTACAATGTGAGTTCAGTTTATTCTCAGATTTCCATCTCTAAATTTATGAACTTTGTCGTATACCTTACTGATTACAGAAAAGCCATTTCTGAACAGTACAGTGTACCCCGAAAATGATTCATTCATATTTGCTTCGATTTTCTTTTATACATTAAAAAAAATTAAAGCCAGAATTAATGCTTTAGTGAAAGAAGAAGAATTATTATAATAATGTAATAGTTGAAGACTGAAACTGGATAAGCAGTTTAGAAAACCTGAAGAATAAAATTTCAGTATCAGTTCTACCATACAGTGGAAGACTGAAACTATGCACTCAGTATTAGAAAAACTGGTAAATAAATGTTAATATTAGCTCTACCAGTATATAAAATACTAATGCAAGACTAAAACAATGCAAGTAGTTTAGGAAACTTTAATAATACGTTTCAGTATCAGTTGTGCCCGGCATGGCCAGGTGGTTAAGGCACTCGACTCGCAATCTGAGGGTCGCGGGTTCGAATCCCTGTCACAGCTCGCCCTCTCAGCCGTGGGGGCGTTATAATGTGACGATCAATCCCACTATTCGTTGATAAAAGAGTAGCCCAAGAGTTGGCGGTCGGTGGTGATGACTAGCTGCCTTCCCTCTAGTCTTACACTGTTAAGTTAGGGACGGCTAGAGCAGATATCCCTCGTGTAGCTTTGCGCGAAATTCAAAAACAAACAGTATCAGTTCTACCGGACAGTGGATGACTGAGACCATGCGAGTAGTTTAGGAAACCTGAAAAATAGGTTTCAGTATCAGTTCCACTAGTATAAATCCGCTTTAGAAACGTCGTTTACGTGTGTTTGTGTATCAAACATTTAAACGGAAGAACTACAACAGTTAAAAGTAGCGAATAATAATCAGCACTGTAAGACAATGAAGAGAACTTTTTGACCAAATTTGTGCAATGAATAAGACTAATAGAAATTGCATTAGGTTTAAAAATTACAAAGCATAACTGCATTAATAGCATCCAAATAAAGCTGGGAATATTCCTTCTCACCTGTTAGTTAACATAATTTCATCCAAATAGAGTTGGGAATATTCCTTCTCACCAGTTAGTTAACAGAATAGCATCCAAATAGAATTGGGAATATTCCTTCTCGCCAGGTAGTTAACATAATAGCATCCAAATAGAATTGGGAATATTTTTTCTCACCAGTTAGTTAACAGAATAGCATCCAAATATAGCTGGGAATATTCCTTCTCACCTGTTAGTTAACATAATTTCATCCAAATAGAGTTGGGAATATTCTTTCTCACCAGTTAGTTAACAGAATAGCATCCAAATAGAGTTGGGAATATTCCTTCTCGCCAGGTAGTTAACATAATAGCATCCAAATAGAATTGAGAATATTCCTTCTCACCAGTTAGTTAATAGAATAGCATCCAAATAGAGTTGGGAATATTCCTTCTCACCAGGTAGTTAGCATAATAGCATCCAAATAGAATTGGGAATATTTCTCACCAGTTAGTTAACAGAATAGCATCCAAATAGAGTTGGAAATATTCCTTCTCACCAAGTAGTTAACAGAATAGCATCCAAATTGAGTTGGGAATATTCCTTCTCACCAGTTATTTAACACATTACCATCCAAATAGAGTTGGGAATATTCCATCTCACTAGTTAGTTAACAAACTGCAAGTGAAAAACCACCATGAAAATAACAGATAATGTGATAAGCTCCCAACTTTCCGGTCAGTTTTGGGCATGGTGGTTACTCTTTGAAACTATATTAAATAAGCATTCTGGTTATCAAAATATTGCTAAAAATATAATAAAGAACTATAGAACCCTCCAATAATAGTTTTATGTCTATCAATGTGACACCCAGCCACCACCCATAATTATATCACAATAGAGTTATAATACCCACTAATATAGTTGGATGACAACACACCCATGGTCACCCATAATTATATTAATTAAAAAAATGCTAGTCGGGCAGACTGTGCTATATTACATCCGCATCTTGGAAGATGTTTTTTTCAGGCCAGATTCCTTACATAAACATGAGGATTGTAAATTACCTACGTGTTTTTCTTGGCGGTTATAAGCGATATCTTTCTTAAAAGCACTAACGTTGTTTGAGTGCTACTACCCCAGGTATTTTTTTATTTCCAAAAAAATACAAAACACATTCAAAATATTTTAATTTAATGATGTGTGAAGTAAGGCTACGTCTTTCACAAAAATTAGGTTTTGCTGTTACCGCCATAAATACTGTAGTACCAAACTCAATGACATTTCACTCTTTAAATGACACGATAGTTCCATAGTCGAGATACAAAACAAGGACTGAACGGTCCAACACATGTGTCCATTAGAAATAACGTGAGCATTGGGCCAATAAAAACGAATTGGTGAATGTAATTATCAGCCTTACCGTGGTAGAAACTAAGGTTGTTGTTGCTATTTTTATTATTATTATTATTTTGCAACATAGAAATAGCCCAGATTTACCTTTAGGATTTTGCTATTTTTGATTTTGGAAGTATGTTTACAAAACAACAAAAGTTAAGCTTGTCATCTTAAAGTACACGTTAAATTGGTTTTTAGTTTCATAACCTCTGTGTATCTATATATCTTTCTTCCTTTATATAGCTTTTATATACTCATCCAACCTCTCTGTATGTCTAGTCCTAGTTTTGCTTTTTATATTTCTACCCATGAATCTGTTAACTGGGTGAAATAAATTTATACATGCTACAACATTAATCTGTGCATATGCTACATTCTTTTTACTGATTTATACTTCTTAAGTGGTTTGACAGAATACTGATAGGATAACATAATATTATTTTTTAGAAACGCTTTTTTTGTGCGATAATGAAGTTTTTCGAATTCCTCATTTTTTTAGACGTTACCTATTTCTATAATAGATATAATATCGAATAAAAATAAATTTTAAATCACTCCAACGAAATGTAAACTATAATGAAAACAAAAATTTCTCACACGATTTCCACTTGTATATGAAACGTTTTCATGGAATATTATACTACTTGCAACTGTGTGTATGGGGAAATTTATTTCTAGGTTTTATATTAATAGTTTTTAATTTTATATTTCTTTAGCTATACCTAAACAGTGACGCTTAATGTCATCAAACAGGCTTTCAGTAGTGTAATCTTTCGTTAAGACACTTCAAATGAAGTTGGACTTCTAACAACACACTTTTTGTTTCAATATGTGTGTGTGTGTGTATATATATATATATATATATATATATATATACA
>NW_013667243.1:237609-244874 GCF_000517525.1 Limulus polyphemus | reverse complement strand
ATATATATATATATATATATATATATATAAAATACGCGGGAATACACCCAAAACTTTACAAAGAGAGAAGGTTCTAGAATCGTAAATAGTTTCAGCAAATCACTCGCATTTTTTTTTTCAGTTCTTGACGAAACAGCGTAACCTAGTTACATTTATACGTTACCCTTTCTACTGGTAAAACCAGTTTAACTCCATCTTCGGTCGATATTCTAGAGTTTATAGATGTTAAATATCAGTCGAAACTGGCACGTTTTTAGACAAATTATTTAGAAATTTTGTGCTTATTTTATGTTTCTTTACCACTTGATATGGTTCACTGATCAAACTAGATATTTTCCTGTAATACAACCTTTGATGCGTAATCCTAATCACCACCAAGATAGAATCATTATGTGCACATGCATTTAATCATTATACCAATAGCTCTATTATAGGAACAAGATTTTAATTGCGCAACGTCAAGAAGGCATAATAACGCTATTGTGTACAATAATCCTAAAATATCACAATGTCAAACACACAAAGCTGCATGACGTTAAAAAATCCTAACACGTAACAATGTCAAGCTAACATAACTGTTATGTAAACAAAATCCTAACGTACAACATTGTCAAGCATAAAAATATGAATATGTTTACGAATAGAAAAGCGTTGATATTCTGCCATCCCAAAGTACGAGCTGGATTTGAATGTTGGTTTATATACAGAACTATTCAACTGAAAGACATAGAAAATGAAGAGAAAAAAAAAGAGTGGGGAATAAGCTCTCAGTGATTTAGTTTTATAGAAATTTTTGTCCTTCTAATTTCCATCAAAAAGCACTGAAGATGTTTACACAATAGTATAAAACTTAGCCGCATCTGTTTCGTATCAAGAAACAGTGCATTAGATAGAAGCCCATACTAGTGGTAACTGTCTTGTGTCCTTAATATTACAAATTAAATGTCTTAATTACAGACTTGTGACTAGAACAGACGCCTGCATATATATATATATATGTATGTGTGACTATATATAGTCACTAATAGTCTTAATGGATTGTTGTTTGTAATGAATCCTGAGGAAAACTCGATTTGTTTGCAAATTATTACTCTTTTGGCTTTATATTAGTTGCCAACGTTATAATTTATCTGAAATATTCTTTAAAAATGCATTTAGGTTATCTAGATTGATATTTTTTGTGTTCTTAACATCGTAGCGGAATTTTGTAACAATGATAACCTGGTAAGCCTGGTTCATAGATTTTGTAATAACGATAACCTGGTAAGCCTGGTTCATAGATTGTTATCGTTTCTCGAGCAACAACCGCCGTCCCCTACACTAGTGGCACAATGACACGTATGCGGACTTACGACGCTAGAAACCGGGTTTCGATACCCGTGGTGATCAAAACAGAGAGAGCCCATTGTGTAGCTTTGTGCTTAATTACAAACAAACAAACAAAATTGAGCAACAACGAAAACATTAATTATGGTAGTGACTTTCAAATCAAACTGATGTTGTAAACGATATTAATTGGGAAAACCAGCAGTAACGTGATTGGATTAGCAGATTATCGCGTGGTGTATTAACAAAAATAAAAATGTCTGGTTACTGCATCACGTGATCGAACCAATAACGATTTGAATGGATTTGTTTAAACAGAACAAAGCCACAAAAACAATACAATAGTAGTGGGGGAAATTACCAGTGGGAAATAATCAGAATGGTGCAGCAAAGCTTTTAATTTTACATTTCTACCTATGACCTTTATCAGATTCGCTTAAATGTCACGAATGACATTAAAATAATAAATTGGTCTATAAGTGTAGTATATGATTGAACCAGTAATAGACCACGTGTTCGGATTAACAGGAAATCATGCACTTATATTAGTGGATGATCGCGTGGTATGTTAATAAATTTAAAATGTGCTGGATTAGTAGATCGTTAAGAGATTGCAAATGTATTAGTCTCATAAGCGAGATTTTTATATTTATTACTGAAAATATTATTGGTTCTATTATGTGCATAAGGAGTTAAAATAATTCATGAGCTTTGCTAGAGTAATAAAACATTTACTACTTTTCTTACGAAGACAAAGTATTTGCTAATAATAACAAAGTTTATAACTTGGTATAATGATACCAAAGTTTCCCTATTTGGTCCCCTGGTGGGTCAGCGATTAGTTTACGGGCATACAACGTTAAAATCCGGGATTCGATTCCCTGCGGTGGCTAGAGCACAGATAGCCTATTGTCTGGCTTTTAGTTTAAACACACTTTCTTAGGAGATTGCAGATAGTTTGTGGTATTGAGTTATCAATGGACGACACAAATAGCTTATTGTGTGGCTTTGAGCTTAAACAAACTTTTTTAGGAGATTGCAGATAGTTTGTGGTATTGAGTTATCAATGGACGACACAAATAGCTTATTGTGTGGCTTTGAGCTTAAACAAACTTTTCTAGGTGATTGCAGATAGTTTGTGGTATTGAGTTATCAATGGACGACACAAATAGCTTATTGTGTGGCTTTGAGTTTAAACAAACTTTTTAAGTGATTGCAGATAGTTTGTGGTATTGAGTTATCAATGGACGATACAGATAGACTACTGTGTGGCTTTGAGTTTAAACAAACTTTTTTAGGAGATTGCAGATAGTTTGTGGTATTGAGTTATCAATGGACGACACAGATAGCCTATTGTGTGGCTTTGAGTTTAAACAAACTTTTTTAGGAGATTGCAAATAGTTTGTGGTATTGAGTTATCAATGGACGACATAGATAGCCTATTGTGTGACTTTGAGTTTAAACAAACTTTTTAGGAGATTGCAGATAGTTTGTGGTATTGAGTTATCAATGGACAGTAGAATATATTTATAAACAAGTTAACAGGGTAATTTGTGTGTGTGAAACTTTTAGGAAAGCTACAAAACGAGATTAATGGAACAGCTAAAGTTTGTGATCGGAAACACAATAACACACACATATATATATAGTTAGATGTTAGTATTTTGTTATATTTTAAACACTTTAAAATATCAACACATAACATGTTAACAGAATAGTATATCATAAGAAACTTTGCTCGAATACGATTTGCTTGAGAGTCGTTTTGATTTGTAATAGATATGGAAGGCTTTGAATTTCCTGGTACGGTAGATAGAACGTGCCAATTCCACGAACATTGATTGTGTCGTTTCCCCAAACGAACAGTGATCAAGTTGTTACATAACTACACTAGTAAAATTATGAGTATGTGTAAATAGAACAATGCCATCAAACAAATACTGGATATTATTTTTCTAATAATACCTTACAAACCATTCATTAACTTGTTATCTGTGATAATAGAATAAAGTTACAATCCTGTACGAATTTTTTTTTATTGATTTTGCTTCAACTGGTTTCTTAGCTTTGTAGCAGCTATTCTTTAGTCACGGACAGATTAATTAAACTAAAAGAAAACTAATTAAAATCCAGCTTTGAGGTTTATAACACCTAAATAAATGAATAACACAAAATCGATATAAACTTGTGTAGTATACGTTCTAAAATATACAAAATACCGTTCAGCAAACACTTTTAGAAACCTCCTACAAAATTTTAAGGTCTATTTTAAAACTTGACAGATCCTGAAAGATAAACAATAATGAGAATGATTTTAAACATCTGAAACTTACGTATTTATGCCTCCTTGTCAGAAAATCTCCAGCTGAGTATTATAAAAAAAACCTTCAAACTTTCAGACATCTTATAAACCATTAACGCCCTCTACCGAGTACTTCACGAACAGCAGTTCGTTAAGATCCGAATCCTTTAATTAATAGGATAATTGTAAAAAAAGGATCGAATTGGTATCTTGCTATGCTACTAAAGTATTGAATGAGTCCTATAATGTTCGAAATTTTTGTACCAAGTATACATGAAACCTAAACCTCTTACTAAAAAAAAAAAAAACAGAACTTAGAGCAGGATTGCGTGCATGGCATCTTGTGCATATTTAATCAGTATCTGTGTTATAAATAATACAAACAAATTATAAATAGCATATCCAGATTTGCAAGCACCCATTTCATTAATAAACATTTTCATAGGTGTTCAAAAGTGGTTTTGATTGCTGCACAGGTCACATATTCTTTAATTCATATTCACATTGATTTTCAGTAACCGTTTAACAGATTTTATAACCCGCACTTGGGTGTTTCCCTTTTTTAGCAAATCTTTCAAGTCACAAACAATGATTAGCATTGTGCTCAAGTTTACAAATTTCCAAACAGGGTTTGTGTCATGTAAAATTCTGCGAACTTAAGAGTGAAAGTAAAGAAGAATGTATAATAACATTTCAACCACACTATATCTTCCATATCCAGTGCCGACGAGACCTTTCGCTCCATACTATAAGCTCATCAGGCCGTCTAGGACACAGTTGTGAGTTACTTAAAGCTTTGTTTATATTGTCAAATTGCATGGCCAATAACTGTTAATGTGTAAACCACAATATATATATATCTACTATATCCAGTGCCGACGAGACCTTTCGTTCGATTCTATAGCTCTAGGATACACCAGACAGACTTATGGTTGAGACTTTGTTTGTACTATTAAATTGCATGGACAACTATTGCAATTGCATTAACTGCATTAACTTCGTGAAGTGTAATTTCTGTCTATTTTGTATGAGCCATTCACAAATCAGAATAACGAAGATATCCCTTCTGTTTATGTGTGATGAATTCCCCCAGATTTATCGAAAACCAGACTTGTTGTTTTGTTTTGTTTTGTTTTCTTTACCTGAGCAATGAGCTTTTTTATTTCTTGAAGAAAATGGAACAACTTTGAAAATGTTTATTATATTCTGTTTCCGCTAACGGGAATTTTATAGAATACGTTAATCTGTTTATTTCCCCTTTTGCACCAAGAACGTGAATCACAATAATTTACAGAGTAGTAGCATGTTTAATTATCTTAGGGTGGATAAGCAGTAACAGGCAACCATTCATCAGTCTTCCAATATAAAGTAAGACTATCTTACGACGTTCAACTATCCTACAAAAACTAAATGTGTAAAGAAAATTTAAACAAACTACTTTTTATTTATTATTTGGAATGATGAAATTATCTTCTTCATCAATGCAATATTTCATGGTAGTCAACAATTATTCAATCTTTATAAAACTTATGCATAATAGATTTTAATGTTATAATTTTTTAAACTTTTAACATTAACCTAAACTTCCAAAACATTGTTTTAGATTTTACACAAAACTTACAATATCATTACCATAATAATTTACCTAATAAAGGTTTCTTTAGCTCTGACATGTTTGTTTTGGCTTTTCACCACGTAGGCAAAAGTAACAAGGGGTTACCACATGTATATTAAGAAGTATATCTGTTTACTTAACTGCCTTCATATAACTAAGCGTCCATTTTATTATAATGTAGATCAGAGAGGAGGTTAGATGCTGTGTTACGTTATTAGAATTTAGAGGGTAAATTTTAATTTTTCCAGTGCTAATTATCTATCTACCTACATATATATTAGGTTTCGCTATTATTTTCATGAAAGAAGCTGGGATGCCAAATAAGATAATTTTTATTTATCAACCCCAGTGGTCTGTTTTTGTTTTTAAACCTTTTTCATTATTTTGTTTCTTGGCTCCTTTGTTGTTGTTTCAATAGGAGCAACCAGGGTTTGAGCATCAATATCTGTTCGTATTTGGTGAACTGTTTACTTAGTTCCATTTTAGTTGAATTTCACATGGAAGGTTTGCGAATAGTCCTAGATGAATAGATATATAGATCGATAATGTTGGTCCCATTTTCCAGATACGTCTTTTACTAAGATTCGTTATATAATCCCAAATTGTTATTTGTGCATAACTTATATTTTTCCGTCATATATATATGCAACGCCTTTTGTTTTTGTCCTTGTTATTTTGAAACTTAAATAAAAAAAAAATCATCCAAGATAAAGATATACTGTTAGGCTACGCTCTCTTTTCTTGAGTGTTAGAATTAACACGATTATTAAGGTGTTACATTTGAACAGATATAAATACTTTAATCGTTTCTTATACAAATACAATTTACACGTTAAGTATATGTAATAATGCGTAATTATATTAGAAATATATTAAAAGTAAATATACTTACAAACCTGAACAAATTAGCATTCGATTATAATTTTGAGTCTGTTAGATTTCTGAGTCTAACACAGTCAGTCGCTTCAAGGAAAAACATGTAACTCTGTTACTTTCAACCTAGATATTCTTAAAAAAACGAAGCAGTCAAAATAAAGTGTTCAAAAAGAAAAAGTGTAAGCAAGGTATTCAAACCATTTTTTTCTAAACGAAGGACGTAGAGCAGTCAAACTCAAGGATTTATAAGGACTGAGTATCTCATAATCAACCAATCATACTGATGAAGAGGGTGTAAAATATTCAAACGAGTCTTATGAACAAAATTATGGAACATTGTCATAAAACCAGTCAAACGTAAGAAAATTGTAAAATATTCAGTCTAGACTTATTAAAAAGATAAATAGTGTAAAACATTTACGCCAATCGATAGTTAGAAAAATGTACAATTTTCTAACTAGCCACATTAAAAAAAACACTATAAAACAATTGAATCCATTCTTGTTCAAGAAAATAATTCAAAATATTCAATCAAGTCACTCTAAAGATAAGCGTAACCAGCCGTCTAGGAGAAAGAGTGAAAACCTTCTAATTCAGCCAGCTATAAGAAGATTGTGAAACATTTAAACAACTCGTCCTAAAAAGACGAGTGCCAAACAATTTTAAACCAGCCTTTTTAAAACAAGATAAAAATCCTTCATTCACATAGAAGAAAAGTATAAAATACTTAAACCTGTTGTCTATAAAATAAGTGCTTACAATATCTTCAACCTATCGTTCATAAAAAAAAGATGTTTGTAATATCTACAACCAATCGTTCATAAAAAAGCTGTTCGCAATATCTACAACCAGTCGTCTACAAAAGAAGTGCTTACAATATATTCAACCTATCGTTCATAAAAAAGCTGTTTGCAATATCTACAACCAATCGTCTATAAAAGAAGTGCTTACAATATCTTCAACCTATCGTTCATAAAAAAGATGTTTGTAATATCTACAACCAGTCGTCTACAAAAGAAGTGCTTACAATATCTTCAACCTATCGTTCATAAAAAAAGATGTTTGTAATATCTACAACCAATCGTCTAAAAAAGATGTTTGTAATATCTACAACCAATCGTCTCAAAGAAGTGCTTACAATATCTT
>NW_013667243.1:231893-236609 GCF_000517525.1 Limulus polyphemus | reverse complement strand
ACAATATCTTCAACCTATCGTTCATAAAAAAGATGTTTGTAATATCTACAACCAATCGTTCATAAAAAAGATGTTTGTAATATCTACAACCAATCGTCTACAAAAGAAGTGCTTACAATATCTTCAACTTATCGTTCATAAAAAAGATGTTTGTAATATCTACAACCAATCGTCTATAAAAGAGTTATTTGTAATATCTACAACCAATCGTCTATAAAAGAGTTATTTGTAATATATACAACCAATCGTCTATAAAAGAGTTATTTGTAATATATACATATATTACAAATAACTCTTTTATAGACGATTGGTTGTGCAACCAATCGTCCAGAGGGTAAGAGAGAAAAATTGTTTGTTACATATTCCACTGGTGTGAGATTTTTTCAAGAATCATCTAATACTGCTATAATAACTACATTTTAAGAAACTTTTTCTTTTTCTTTTATTTGTTTTTTCCTCATAGGTCTTTATGGAAATAAATACATTTTTATTTCAGAGAAAAAACCGATATGTTTGTTTCCGGGAAATCCAGGTTCTAAGTTAAATAGAAATACCGATTAATTATTTTTTTCGGATAAGTGATGTGTATTTTTTCAAATGGAAAATTATTTCTGATTCAAAGATATATATATATATATTGTTTAAAGGCAAATGGGAGTTGTTTCACTATTTTTCTGAAATATATTGTTTCAGAGTAAGAATTAGTTGTCTGTTTCACTGAGGGACTGATTTACATTTTTCAGCGAACAGTGATTTGTCGGTTTCAAAAGAATTGTGATGTTTGTTTAAGGAAAAGAAAGATTTTGTGTTTTAGGGAATAGGAATGTGTCTATATTTTAGAAAAGAATCGATTAGTGCTTTTCAATCACATTGTTCTTTGCCCATTTTTTTAAATAATGAAAGAAAAAACGTTTGAATAAACTCAATGATGTTACTTAGAATTATTGGCTAAAGGAATATCAAACAAAGAACTATTATTTGTCAATTGTTAAGCTAATAGCGAATTAATTAAGTGAGAAATTCCTTTATTATAACAATAAAAGGTGTTTAGTGGAAAATTAATCCTTTAGAAAATTAAATTAAATAATGTTTATTAAATGGAGATATTACGTATTGAAATTAAAGTTCTTAAACTTATTTTCATTTGTAAAATCAGGACTTTTCATCCACAAATCTCAACCCTAATAGATTATAGGATATTATTTAATTTTAGTGTTAGAAATAATATTTGTATCTTCAATGATATATGAGTATGTCACATTAACCTATAATGAGATGCATTATTGCACTCTTAATTAAACTCTTTCTCACGAAATTTGTATTTCTCCACTCTATGGTAATAAGTCGGTTTACTTTGTGACAGACATTACTGTATAATGTCTGTAAGAATAAGTATCGTACAATGTTGAAATGATAACAAAATGACGTACGTCTTCACACCAGATCATAGCGGCGTACTGTATCCTGCCCTTTAGCGGTCAAAACACATTATTTTTGCTTAAAGTCTGGTTGTTTCTTTTCCCTAAGGGCCTGTACTATTATACCAGCCATGTTATTTTCAGCTATCTGCGGTTTGGTTTATGGTGGGCTCCCACGTTATTATCTCACAAAAAATAAAATTTCCTCTATTTTTTAATATCCTCTGTTTAATGGCTTTTTTGAAACTGCAGTGTTGGACTGTGCTCTTGTTGTTCATTGTTTAGCTGGGATAAAGTATATTACTATGACACTACTACTGCTACACACTCAAGTTAAACACCAGTGAGGAATATTTATAATTAGTGGAAACTCTAACTTGTTATGATAAAACATTTGGTTAGAAACTAAACTGCATATTTATATTTTATATCAGAATTGCTTAATACCTATCGTAAATGAAATAAAAATATTAATACTACAGTTAATTGGCGAATAGCTTTAGTTTTCTACATAGTTGAAAATAACCCATGCTTATCATCTTAAACTCTTTATCTTACCAGATAATGATTTAATTAACTAACCCTGAAAAGCCATAAAATTCGAAAAGTTTCACCCCACTTTGGAGTTAGATGTAGCGTACAGTTTTGTGGCCGACAGGGGCTTAATGGATAGCGTACTCGAACTGTAAATTTGGAGACTCGTGATTCGTCTCCTGTTACTACAAAAACGATCTCCAAACTTTGGAATCGTGGGTGTGCTATAAGAGTGACTGTCAAATCTCATAATTTGGTCTCATAAAGTTATCCAAAGAATTTGCGGTAGATGCTGTTGACTATCTGCTTTCCGTCTAGTTTATCGGTTGGGAATTAGAAACGGCTAAGTGCAAATAGCCATTGTGTAGCTTTGCGGGAAAAATTCTAAAGAAATCAAGCATATCGCAAGCTTAGAAATTAACTTGATTATGATTTCTTTTTAGCCTTTCGAGCACAAGCTATTAAACTCTATACTAGCCATTTACGCCACGGTATTCAGTGAATACATATTCATATACTCATACTTAATTACATAAGCGTGTATAACAATGGTGACTTTAAGACGCAAGGTAAGAGAGAAGCAGAAAATGATAATGTATAATATGTTATTTTATTTCGATCTTAACCAGAAATAAAAACATGTTTATTTTGGCAAAATCAGTGGTTAATAATATGCGCGCATATAGTATGATTCTATAAATGTAATATTTCTGAGAAGGAAGTAAACAGAAAACTGAAATTTGTTTGTTTGTTTGAAGTTAAGCACAAAGCAACACAATTGGCTATCTGTGCTCTGCCCATCACGAATATCGAAACCCGGATTTTAGTGTTGTAAGTCTGCATACTCTATACTAGCCATTGTGTCACTGGGGGGGGGGGCGCATAAAACAATAATATTAGAATACCCCTGCACTTGTAAAGCTTATATACTTGTTTTAAAAATACTTAATGGGTAAGTTACTTAGTAAAGTATCCCTGTATTTGGATTAATTTTTTGTGATATACAGATATCTGTTTCGAATAAACCACGACATAATGACACCGTTGTAATTGCTACTTCCGTTGTTATCCATAAGCTTGTTTTTACCGATATGTACTAACACCATTCGTAATTATAAGAACTTAAAAGGAGCGTAAAGAAGAATGTATAACAATATGTTAATCCCACTGTATCTGACATATCCAGCGAAACGAGGCCATTCGCCCAATACAAGGCAGGTCTCGTCAAGCCAACTAGAATACGAGAGTCATATTAATAGTGAGACACTATTTATATTATCAGATTTCACAAACAACAACTATTACGATGGTAACTAGATTAAATTAGTGAAGAGTAATTTTTATCAATTTTAAGATAGTCAGCTTACAAGTCGGAATTAGGGAAAAAATATTGATAACGCAATATTATTTAATTATTTTAATGTCAATTATTTCTTAAAATCAAAATTATAATAATGATTAATAATAGGATATTATTTATTTATTTTACAACCAATTATCAATTGTTGTTTAAGCTAGTCTTTCTAGTTTGTATTATAGTTCATCCACACGGTAATATTTTCCAGTTTATATTAAAGTTTAGCCATACGGTAATCTTTCCCAGTTTATATTAAAGTTCAGCCATACGGCAATCTTTCCCATTTTGTATTATAGTTCATCCATACGGTTGTATTTCCCATTTGATATTAAAGTTCAGCCATACGGTAGTATTTCCCAGTTTATATTAAAATTCAGCCATACGGCAGTATTTCCCCGTTTATGTATATTAGATTATTTTAGCTTCTGATCAAAACAAGTTTCCTACGTGGATCAAATCTAAAATTTAGCCCAGTAATCAAATATACTAAAGTTTAATAGTATATGTAATTAATTGTTTGCTGTTAGGATTCGTAACGTTCCACTGTGCGTTGCTCTTTTCTTAATGGAAATAACTATTACCAAATGCTTTAGATACATGTATTTCCCAATCTGCAGATACTAATCTGGTAAGTACTGTGTTATGCGATACTTTATTTCGATAATATTAAAAACACGTTACATTTATAGTATAAAAGAAAAAAGAAACATTTCATATCTTCAGAGGCCTATTAAAAATCATTAAATAGTTGGGTAGACAAGTTAATAATATAACGATCAAATCCCAATATTCGGTCAGACTGGAGTAGTCCAAGAGTTGGCGGTGGTGTTTCCTACGATCAAATCCCAATATTCGGTCAGACTGGAGTAGTCCAAGAGTTGGAGGTGGTGTTTCCTACGATCAAATCCCAATATTCGGCCAGACTGGAGTAGTCCAAGAGTTGGCGGTGGTGTGTCCTACGATCAAATTCCAATATTCGGTCAGATTGGAATAGTCCAAGAGTTGGAGATGATGTTTCCTACGATCAAATCCCAATATTCGGTCAGACTGGAGTAACCTAAGAGTTGGCGTTGGTTATTCTTGTAATCAAATCACACTATTCGGTCAGATAGGAGTAGGCCAATAGCTGGTAGTGGTTGTTACTGGCTAAGTGTCTCCTTCTAATAAAAAAAAAAGGAAATCATTAAAAATCTGAAATTCTATAAAGTATTTTTCTACCAAATATATATATATAGATAGATAGATAGATGTAACAGATAAACCCAAAAATAATCAAATTACGAGTTATTTATTTGTTAAGAAAATACATACAACAGAATATTATAATATGTGATTTAATTATATTCCTTTGTTTGTTTATTCGAGACAGTAACGGTTATTTTATTGTTGTTTCTGAAAGTTCTAATT
>NW_013667243.1:210879-231845 GCF_000517525.1 Limulus polyphemus | reverse complement strand
ATATATATATATATATATATATATATATATACACTTTCGTATGTTTGCACAAGTAATTGAATTGAAAAAATATTAAGCATCAGGTCATCCATTGTTGTATGACTACTTCCTGTTTACAAAACTATTTGTCTTAAACCAGCAATAATGATGGAGCTGAAACTTACCGTAAGCCTCGTACCACGTGTACACATCGCAAATTTTTATTCTGCAATTGCGCTTACAGTTATTTGTAGCAAGACTGACGTTAATTAGAATCGTGACGTTTTTTTTTTTTTACAAAATATAAACTGGTACCTTGGACATTTAACGCCCTCTATTGGTCATGTTACTGGACGAAAGTGATGTATTGAGATAGCCTCTGAAGGCAATTGCATGAAACCTCCTGCTGAGCTCCTGTTGCGTTCCTAAAAAGAGCAGCAATTAATTAGACGATTGTTATTGGTTGTCACTCATATTTAAGTACAAGTGAACGTTTATATAGAGTTGCAAAACAGTTAAGCGCGTGCTTGAAGAAACAGAGCTTCCACGGGGTCATTTTTGTTGAGTCTGTTCGAAAAAACAACAAAAAACAAAAATCATTATAAAGCACTGTTAAAGTAATGCACTGTCAGCTTTTAGATTTTACGTGTTGATTTATAACAGCGATGTTGAAAGATCTGATAAATCTGGATAAGCGTAACCTAATGGTTAGAGAGCTCGAACTGTAAATTCAAGGGTTCATGGCTCGCGGCTCTTTGGCACATAAAAGCACTCCGCACTTTGCGCTATAGGAATGACGGTCATTGCCCAGTACTTTGATGAAACAAGGGAGCAGGAATTTCTGTTGGCTAGCTGCCTTCTCTCTATTTGTTTAAAATTATGGACGGCTAGGGCAAATAGCCTTTTGTGCAGCTTTGTGCGAAAATTCTGAAACAAATTAATAAAGCATACAGAGATTCTTCTTTTGTGTAATGCGAAAGTTTCCGTTCTATAACAAGTATTTTGAATGAAAAAATAAATTGTTGTGGGAAGCAAATATTTTTAACCTACTGTTGTGTTTAACAACATCATACTCATTCGTACGTGAATATTTTCAAATCAAAATAGCAAAACGGTTAGGTTAATAGGATTTAACGAAGAGATGCAGGTGGATAGAAACTAAACTTAAAATATTCACCGTGCTGAAAGACCCGCCCTGCGTTGAAACATTTATAAGGTTTTCATACTCAACGTCATTAACATGTGCATATATTACTACTGGTAGTGCCTGTTATTCAAAGCACCCGGAGATTTTTGGATGAGCAGCTGTTATGTTTAGTATCTTCCGAATCGTCTAATTTAGGACCATAAAAAATTATAATCTGTTGCTATTAAATGTTATTTGCTGTAGTTATTGTATCTTTGGTTTAATAACCGTTTTTCTCTTAATCAACTTACGTTCTTTTAATTACATTTTGCATGATCAAGTAGGTAAAACAGAGACATAAATATCGTCATCCACGTAGAGAACATTACATCATAGTTGGCTAAAAATGAACCAGAGGGTTTCGAAAAACTTCTTAGTTTTATTTCTTGCGATCAAAATATTCATATTAAATTATGTTAATCAAGTTTCTTGAGAGATATTTAGAATTTTTTTGTTAGATATCTTAGTAAACTTACCTCCTGTTGATCCGATCCCCCCCCCCTTCTAGTGAATATTACATTTGTTGACCAAGGTTCTTTTAATTATACACTAAACCTTTTCCTACTATCTGATATACCATTTTGTATTCAGTTAGTGTTATTTGGGAATATTGTTTCTTTATTGAACTTTCACTCGATAACTCAAGACATAAGGGGGGATTTAATAAAACTTCTTTTATTTTTCCGAGTTTTCGCACTTGTTTAATGAAGATCCCCATTTTTTATATCCGGTCTATCAGTCATATCATGAACTCTCATATTGTTGACCTGGAAATTATAAGATATTTAAGAATATTTCCCATTGTTATCCTTTTTTTTTTTTTCTTATTAGATACTTAATGGATTTTGCAGTTTTTAATTTGAATCTGGACTTAATAATTGATATTAACATCCGATTAGATCAGGCTACTTACTTAGAGATAATCTAAAAATTGAGCTTGTAATGATTATAGTTAATTAGATGGATTTTTCATACCTTTCTACTGATAAAGATTAGAATACATTGTTTCATCAATTGGCTATCAACGATGTTTTCGGCCGTAAAAATCAATGATATCTCACGAGATTCGATCAGCTTAAGATTGTTACTGAATGATTTTGTCCATTGTCAACCCGAATTCCTTTGATATTAAGTAGATTTGTTAGTGATTCGAATTTTTTATTTTATTATTTAGGAAATGTGTATATCGTTGAGCATGAGATCTTTTGTTACTCGGCGAATTTGTCCATTGTTCTTTACGGTTTAATGAATAACTGCTCGTTTCTTGTCTAGGGCTTCTTAGTTAGATATTTAGTAAGCTTTAGTGGTTATGTTAAAGGTTTCTTTATTTTATATATATAGTTAGGTATTACGTAGTTATATATCTAGTGAAAAGTTATGCATGAATAAATATTCAGTTAAAAGTTGTAGAACATATTTTCAGTATTTCAAATGGCGTTTCTGTATTATAAAACACTTTTTGCGAAACTAAAATCACTGTTTTTAATTAGGTTCTTCATAAATTTCTGCATTAATTTTACTTTCTTACGTTAATATATGATAAATATTACATAAAATATCGCCAAAAAGTAAATGAATTGCTAGAAAGGCAACAAATTATTTTCATTTTAGATCCGACCGTAAGATGGCTCTGTACATTATTCTTAATCCAATCATAATTTTTAACACATTTGACAAGGCGCCTAAACATTATATACAAACAAGTCATTGTATATTTACTTCGGTTTGCAGATGTTTCTGAATTTTTTGAAGAAGGAACAAAAAGTTCTGTTTATCTTTTGTAAAACAATAACTACAAATTTTCAACGTAAAACACATAAGCGATATTTACAACAAACTTTTCAATGTTTCGTGCTTTGAAAGTTAACTTTTGTGCCTATATGTATATTCAATATTTTGCCCCCGAAGAAGAAAGGTTATAGGGTTTTATATTCATTTCTATGAAAATTTATATTGATATTTTTTGTAGTAAAGTACATATGTAAATGTTATACATATTGGACAATGTGTCTTGAGTGCACTTTGAGATTAGTAGTAGCTTTCCTGTCAGGCTTCTTTTCAAGTTATGCTTGAGGAAAATGGGACCCAAACATCCATGCACACTTTTATTTAAAAAATACCAACAGAATATTTATATCACCGCTAGAGGCCTTACCAATTACGGGATTTACCGCCGACAGCATAGTTTCTACAAAAATATGAACACATTCTAAACCTAACGTTTTACTATGGTATTTCATATTTTCTTTATGCACATAATAGTTTAATTACAATCAAAAAATAAGTCTTGTTTGATGTACACAGGAAATGCGTGCGAAGACTTATAAACCAGATAAAGAGAAGAAAAATATTCTAAAATACTGCACGTTCTTGTGAAAAAACTGAGTTATCTAGATGATAATCTCGAATAATCTTAATAGATATTTATATATAATAATATACTGTATGACGTGACCCGTTGTAATATTTGTAAGATACATTTATTCAGCACTAGTTAATTCTGCTGTTATCTATTCTAGTTTCCCGTTTCGTCTTGAGTGTTACAGCTATTAATAACACTGAGTAAATCTAGGCGGGTTGTCTCTAGATATGAACAGAAGTAGTTCCATGAACTTGAAGCTTGGCGTTACCTCACACACCCCTTGGCCTGGATGAAATATTCTTGTACTGTTCAGTGTTATAACGAACGTATAATTTCTATATATCTTTCATATACTCTTTTCATTATTCTTATATATATATATGTGTGTGTGTGTGTGTGTGTGTGTGTGGTTGTCGATGTGTCAGTATGCATTTAGTTTTCCTTCAGGATATTTACATAATTATCGAATCTATCTGTTTATCTGTCTGTTTTTCTCTCTACCTATCTATCTATCTATTCATTTCTGCATGATTACCTTTCCCTTTATCCCCTCCGACGTAATGACATTTGAAATTTAGAGCAGTATTTTTCATGTTATTTTGTTATACCCAATAGTACAAGCACTCTTATGCGATTCTTGTCTGTCAGTTTATCTGCATGCGCTCATTACAGTGCACGTTGCGGCATGAAACGGTATATTGTCGTGTGATAATCAGGTTCTTAAAAAAAACAAAAAAAAACTTGATCTTACGATGCAGTAAACGCAGACTTGTTAGTTTACGAACCCGAACTCGTATAAAACGTTAAATATTGTTCTAGATATACATATAAACCGGATTTGTGATTGAGATGATTATGTGTCGTAAACATAGGTTTCTGAAACGGTGAATATTGTTCATGAAATTGGCTTTGTGAAACGTGCGGAAATCAATCCTAGTGTACGAAGCGATGGATGTAATTATAAAAATACCCACTTGTAGATGTTTAACATCGAGTTTGTTTGTTTGTAATTAAGCACAAAGCTACACAATGGGCTATCTGCGCTCTGCCCCACACGGGTATCGAAACCCGGATTCTAGCGTTGTAAGTCCGCAGACATACCGCTGTGCCACTGGGAGGCTTTAACATCGAAGTATCATTATTATTTGGTTACATCATATATTAAAATATCTTTACTATTTCACTTTTGTAACACAAGTAATATTTATGTGTAGATGTACATAATGTTAGGGAATAATGTTAAGTTGAAAGATCTTATGATTATTATTTAGTTACATCTTGATTATATTTGTTTTGTGTATTAAAATAACTTTCGTATCGTAACACCCAGAGAGAGTATTTATGTGTAGATGTACATAATGTTAGGGAATAATGTTAAGTTGAAAGATCTTATGATTATTATTTAGTTACATCTTGATTATATTTGTTTTGTGTATTAAAATAACTTTCGTATCGTAACACCCAGAGAGAGTATTTATGTGTAGACTTATATATGCATAAATTGTATTTCAACGTACTGGAAGATAAAATAAAATAGATAAAGCGGTAATAGTGTCACGATATCGAAAGACACACTTCGGCTATAACAACGTTGAAAACCATTTGGAAAAAAAAAAGATAGTTCTCTTTTGTTTCTTTTTTTTGTAGTCTATGAAAAAGTCCAACAATGCTTTCATGCGTGCAACCTATCAGACTGAACATTTTAGTATATATCGACTATAACAAAAAGCGCCAGTATGATTTCAGGTATGTGATCAGAAAAACATGAGTGTCACGTGAGCGTAGTCCTTTATAGCCATAATAACAAAACCGCACCTAGTGGTGATTTTTTGCAGAAGAACAATTCAGCCTTGAAGTATATTTACCTCTCTCTCGAGAATCACAGTAGAGACCCCGCGTCTTCTCTTAAGTAATATACAGTTCTCTATTGATTAACTGTAGCTTGTTTACAAGTGTTATTACCGTGTGTATTGCTTGATGTTGTGAGAGTCACGAGGCCACGGTGTTCTCATCGACCTTAACAATCCCTGTAATGAAAACTGACCTCTTCTCGCCTTTCACGCTGTAGTACAAAGCTCTAGACCTTGACACTCACCCAAGAAGATGATAAAATGTATTGGTTGTAATCGGATTGTAATTAAAATATGGTGTTGGGAAATCTAATAAAGGAAGATGTCTGTTGGTTTCGGATTTTCGCTCTAAGCTACATAAGAGCTATCTCTGCTAGCCGTCTCTAATTTTGAACTGATAGACTAGATGGAAAGAAACACTTGTCACCAACACTTATAGAATAGTGGGCTTTGACTGTCACTCATAAAGCATCTACTGTGCAGAGCCGTGATTGTGTGTGTGTGTGTGTAGTAATGGAATAAAAATCATGAATATCAGGCCACGCCCGAGCGATAAAAAAGGAAACTAAGAATGGTGGTCATAGTGGAGTAAGCTGTTAACTATTTTTTCCTGTTGACATTCTGCTTTTTTTTTTTGTAACTTTAAACACAAGCCAGAACTCAGTACAGTTCCACGCGATAATTGTTTCATTAAGTAATTTCACATACCACATCATGATATCTTCGCGTGTACCCACATCACATCATGATATCTTCATCGCGTGTCCCCACATCACATCATGATACCTTCTTTGCGTGTACCCACACATCTCTTCATGATATCACCATGTATTGAAAAATTAATAATTGGATATTTATTCGGAAACATTGCCAGCTATAAAGCACTGAAAATGCACACCTATTGTTTCAGATAGCGTTGCAATCCATATTATAATACTCTTCGTAACCACAGACATTTTATTCGACCAGTCTCATGCTAAGAGCAGTATAGTCGAATCGCTGTGGACGATCAATACTGAATTAAAATGTGATGCATTAATCTATAGCTTGTGATATCCGTGGAGTTCTGTAATTGATAAAATATTTCAGCGGTCTACGATCTATTTGTTGAAACTTTTTTTCTTACTTGAATATACTATATACCCAGTATTAATTTTCAAAAAACACGAAAAAATCAAGTAACTAAAGTTATTATTTTTTAATTCCTACTCATTAATAGGAAGAATTTTATTGTTTTTACTTGTGCAATTAAATAATACGTGGCGTGATTTTTTAATTTATTTTTTGTCAATTTGAAATGAAGAAGCAAATACTGGCGAGTCTATGCAAGCGAAGAGCGAATCTTAAAAGTGAGAGAATAGTACGTGGGAATCTCAAATTGCACTTATCACAAAGTTTATAATTTTTACATTAATGTTTTTCGTGAGCCACTAACATTAGCTCCACGTGCCACCATATCTAACACCCGAAACCAGTAATAAATGACAAAACCATTCAGACGTTTCGTTAACTGTTCAGTTCCACTTCGTCAGGAAAATGGCAACGTTCTCGTGAAATTCGGTAACAGGCAGAAGTCCGAGTCCAAGAAGAAAACATACTATATAAAGTTGCAGGAACAGAAACCAATGTTGCATGATTATCTGAAATGTATCAACATACCGTTTTATAACTACAATACAGCCATTATTCACTTCACGTAACTTCACATGAACTACTGGGTGTAATTAAATGTGAATAGAGTGTGATGCCCACTGATATATAATTCATAGTAATACATCTGTTTTACATCACAGTGCTCTTGTATGACTTTAGTTCATTTCAGTAAATGGCCATTAAACTGCCTGTATCATCGAAAAATATAGTATGGAAAAAAAGAGGAAAAAAAAAGATTTAAGTAAATTAACGAACACAAATTATTGTTCAAATAACGAAAAGAAATGTTTTGAAATGTTGGGTTTCGAACACGATTAGACGATTAAGCTGAAACTAGTTTTATAAGAGAATGGGGCGTCCAAGAAAAAACATTCAGTGAGATGACAGTATCATTCAAAAATTTTCAACATAAAATTTCAGAAAAAACAATTATCTTCTGTGTATTGTTTTGTTGGATAAGAGGTGTTTAGAGGAGAAGGAAATATCTGGGGATAAGAACAAAATTTCAGTAATAATTTGACTAAAAATGTTGGGTGTCAGTTGATTTAAAAAACAATAGCATGTGGCATCAACGGCTGTAGGTGATACTGGACATGTTATCTGTCATAAACAATAGCCAAAACCTATTTTGTACATACCACCTTGACAATGATACTTTCATACAACAGATGTTGGGAAAATGACATAGCTTGGTTTATAATGATGGGGCACGAAACTGATGCAAGAAACATTATGTACATAAAGACGTTAAGTTTGCAAGTTTTAACTCCCTGCTTTACAAGGAATTTGGTCTCATGAATTTTCTGAAGGTGCGAAACCTGTGAGAAATAATGAGTCATGGTGAAAGATACGCAACACTAAGCGTATCAAAATAGGCGAAGTGAATTGCTTCACTTTAAACATGCTTAGTGACGTTAGATGCCTCGGCTGGTTCTGCTTCCAGCAGCACTTAGTTTTATAGCGGCGTCACACCTCTTTCGGTAGGACTGAAACAAGGGCTTGGTTTGTCATCTGGTTTCTTAAGCAAAGACAAGCTGATGCTATCACATACATCTTTGATGGTAAAACACCCTTCGGTCTTGGAGTACCGTCTACGGGAAACTCTCAACATGGTTAGCCCTGGTATTGCTACATGCAGACGTGCTAAAGTTGCACTTGTTTTGAAAACTAGAAAAGATCTGCGGAGCGCTACGAAACAGAAGCGACGTAATCCTAGCATAAGATGTTCCTGTTGTGCTGAGAATGTAACCCAGACCTGAATATTAATTATAACCACAAAAAGCATTAAAAGTTCATTTTGACAAGCTCACATTTGTCTTATGTAAATTTTTGAGAATAACACGAGACTGTAAAGTTTTGGACAAAGACAGGAACTCGGACATGGTGTAACATGCGGAAGCACAATTAGAAGAGAAAGTATCAATTGGAAACACCATGTGCTTTGTCTGCAGACGAAACAAAATTGATAGAGGGATTTGCATTTGCCTGGTCCGTCAGTGGAACGTTTGTGTTTAGAGACAAGTCATTATAATATCATCTGAGAGCAGGTGTTGTAAGAGGAACATGTATGGAAAATACATATTGTACAAGCTGCTTATAACACCTGACGTAAAAAAAGATCACTAGAGCGCCTGTCACAGCTATTACACACTATAAGAGAGTCGTAAGGTATTAATTGTGAATAATAAAACCTTACTAGATGTACCAGTTCCATTAGGTCATCAACGCCTGACAAGGGTATGTGTTTTTCACAAACATACAATTTCAAATGTTTTGTGCTGTTGTTATTAAATCCAACAACAGGCAACTTTATGAAGATACTATGCAACGTGCTCATCATCATATCACCGCATGCCTGACAATAGTAAACATTTCTCACAACCAGACGACTTGAATGTGCTTCATACGGCTGTTAACAAAACCATCGACAGGAATCTTTGTGAAGATACAATACAGGATGCTCCAGGTTAATAATGATAACTCAGTTATTCACGAGCACTGACAGTTACATGGATGCTCCAGGTTAATAATGATAACTCAGTTATTCACGAGCAATCATAAATGATAAGAAAAACCTTTTGAATAAATTCATACTCCAGTAGCTTGGGTTTCCGACACAAATCGACAGCAGATTCCACTTCAAAACATGGAAGACCTCTTGCGCAGAAGCTGTTTATAAATAAGAAATGACAACAAAGATGTTACTGTCTGTGTTGCTATTGGTAGTTATACCTACAACAAGAAAAGCGGCAGTTATTGTTTCTAACTCACAAGGTGGACAAATCATAAGCCTTTAGTGAAGCCAATCATGGTCAAGGGTCAAGAAGAATAGATCATCAGAGTCTTGGGGTCTTACTTTAAAATGCTGATGGCTAGAATAATAATGTCTCCAACCTGAATAGCATGATGCCATCAAACATCGAACAACTTAAGGAATGACTTCAAATTGGCGATTTATTGGTTGTTGATCGGGATTTCTGTGATATCACAGAATTCTTGCAAGATATAGATTTCATAGGTTAAGTACCACTTTACCTAAACAAGGAAAGCAACATCCAACAAATGAAGTAAACTATTCCAGATAGTGAGACAGGTTATTGAGTCTGTGAATGGGAGCATCAAACCCTGAATAAAAACTCCTAAATATTTTATTCTAAATTTTATACAAGAATTACTTGTGCAATGCATTCTGGTCAACACTGACCAACGTACAGGAGGAAGAAGAAAGACTTGCAGAAAAATATGTTATTACTTTGATCTTAACCAAATGAGCTGCAGGAGAGAATTGGGGAAGAGAAACTAACCTCACGGCATGCTATATAGCTACATTATGCTTCTGTTACATCGCATGACTTCCTCATTCTTTCCGAGAGATATCTTCTTGAATTCGCTATTGGCGTTTATCAGCTCAAACAGGCCAAGTCGTATATTCTGGAACATCTCTTTAACCCTGACAGTTACGTCCTGTCCCATCACAAGCATGACAGTAATCTGCTACGGGTCAAACTCCAATGTCGGTATGTGGCATTAAAGGTCTACTCCCTGTGGAACATCTCTTTAACCCTGACAGTTACGTCCTGTCCCATCACAAGCATGACAGTAATCTGCTACGGGTCAAACTCCAATGTCGGTATGTGGCATTAAAGGTCTACTCCCTGTGGATTTCCTAAGACATAACATCAGTTGGTCACACAATATGTGTCTGATATTGCTCAGGGGCATGGACAGTAGGGCGCTGTGTTCATGTTACATGTATTCCACAGTCACTAGAACACACCTCTGCCCCTTCCAACACCACGCAAACAGCATGTTCTGGATACTGACTATAGTAAATAAAACTATAGTGCTAGTCAGATTAAGGTTTGTTTCGAATGAATAACAAATACTGATATTTTGTTGTAACAGTCACCATAATGAAATATGATGATGATGTAATTGTCTTCACCTATCACCATACGTGCTAATGTAGGTTATCAAGTTTAAGACAATTATAAAACTTTTTTCTTTGAATAGCTCATAAGCAATTAACACATAAAATGTACGCTGATTAACATATAAGTCTATACTCATTGGTGGCCGCCATTTTAGAAATTATGATTCAGTAAAGATACAACATAAGCAATCTATCATATCTGTCACTGTTTGCTCAAATTTTAATCTAAATCTGATATTGGCCATTTTAAACACCACTTTTTGTGACATTAGTTGAAGAGTAAATCTAAAGCCAAGAAACGTAAAAATGGAAGAAAATGTTTTAAAAACTGGTTGTATCCATGTATGATCGATATATTCATATTGTTAGGGCTAGAAGAGGATCTACTTAATATTGGTTATTCAATACATTGTATTCCAAAATAAACATCTTATGTGAAATATTATAGTATTGAGTATATACATATAACATGTAAATCCAAACAATGCTTTTCTTCTGTAGATTTTCGATTTTTTTAAAAGCTCAAGTGTTGACACTTTGGGTATCAGACGTTTGACTTGTACTGTATGTTACATTATTAATTTATCTTAATAAAACACTTCCTCATATGGTCCTTTTTATATTATCATGTAGTTTCATAATCACAGTATTCGAGAAGTTTTTGTATGTTCACAACTAGAGCGCCAAAGACATATTTTAATATTTTCTACTCAAGATATGTAAAATGTAACGACTGTGTTAGACTGCATTGTTTCAGAGAGAACTATCTGCACTATGTCCATCGCGAAGAATATAACCTCGGATTTTTACGTTGCAAATGCTTAAACGTACCGCTGACCCACCGGGGGACCATCATATAGAATTCACGAACATTTACACACCAACCTGAACTCTAAAGGCATCTGACTTAAAAGGGTTGGGTCGAATTTTCACTTCCTTAATTAGCACAGATAGCCCTCGTGTAGCTTTGCGCGAGAAACAAACTCATCCTTAATTAAATACACAACTTTGATGGATATTTCCACTATATAATGTTACATATGATGCTTAAATAGATTAATTCATTTTAGCATACGAAAAAATAACTATGATGCTTCTTAATTATTTTATTTTATCATTAAAGTCGTAACTAGACGCTTAAGAATATCTTAACACACGTAATCGATTTGAGTATAAAAACAGCGTAATTCTATCTATTTAGATGCATCCATTTTCTGCCTTCGTTATCCCCCTAGATATAGAGGTTCGTTTTTTTTGTTTTGTTTTTTTTTAGGCTCACCTGCTGTGACTCCTAACGGATTAACCTGAATCCTCCCAGAGAAAGATAAATATACGTTTTACTGCTTCCTCCTGCCACGACAAGTTTGGTTTGATTTTTAGAGCAAAGCTACACAATGGGCTATCTACGGTCTGTTCCACCGCGGGGAAATGAACCCCATATTTTAGTATTGTAAGTACGTGAACTTACCGCTGACCCACCAGGGGACGCCACGACAGGAAACTTGTAGACATGCTCGTTGAAGCTTTCTTGACTTAGCCATCTATCTACTATAACAGTTGATTTAGCAGATATTTGCGAATTCGAATCATCTCAAAACAACAAGGAAGTAAAGTAGTTCAAAATAATATTGGCTACGGCTCTTTGGCAGAATAGAAATATCGTTGATTTAGTCGTCTCATCAAACACGGTAATAATTTCAGCTTGTTTATAACCAATCACATCTATTTTCTCACATAGAAAAACGATCTTTAACTGGAACGTTTAATACTAAAGAATGTCCACTCTGTTGTTATTAACCATTGGTTATTACTGCCTTTTTAGTGTAGCGGCGCACATAAATACTGTTTGTTTGTAGTAATATACCATCAAATTGAAAGAGTTTAAGAAAGTTAGAAAGAACACCAAACGTCTTCAATTCCTATGATAACGCCCCCATGGCTCAGCGGTAAGTTGAGGACTTATTACCCTAAAATTTGGTTTCGATACACCCAGTGGGCACGGCACAAATAGCTCATTGTATAGTTATGTGGTTAATAAGAAACAAACAAACCTATGATAACGTATTCTAAGTTTTCTGTAGCGTAAATGAAAATCTTAATGACACCAAAATTGTTGATTTCTACAAATATGTCACTAAGTTAAAAAGTAAAAGCTTCAATTCAGTATCAGAGCTCTATAAGTTGTTATTATCATATATGTCAGAAATAAAGCTCTTGCACTATTACATATATAGTATATGTTTTTGTTTGTTTGTTTGAATTTATGCACAAAGCTACACAGTGGGCTATCTGTGCTCTGCCCACCACGAGTATCGAAACCCGGTTTCTAGCGTTGTAAATCCGCAGACATACCACTGTGCCATTGGGGGACATATCATATGTACTTAACGGCTATGTTGTGTATCAAATAGCGGACTGGACGTGACCTATTCGTTAGTGTACCTAAACTATGAATCCAAGGATTCATATTTCGCGACCTGTGCCGCAAACGTACACTTCTGATTTCGGGGCCGTGGGGCGCTATAAGAGTGACGGTCAAATCCCACTATTTGGTCGGAAAAAGAGTAGCTCAAGAGTTGGCGGTGGATGGTGTTGACTAGTTGCCTTACCACTGGTCTATCACTTTAAAATTATGGACAACTAGCGCAGATAGCCCTAGTGTGGCTTTGCGTGATATGCAATGAACAAACAAATACATTTACGGTAATAAGAAGAAACTACCATGAGTTTATTTACAAACAGTAATAAGAAGAAACTATCATGTGTTTATTTACAAACAGTAATAAGAAGAAACTATCATGAGTTTATTTACAAACAGTAATAAGAAGAAACTACCATGAGTTTATTTACAAACATTAATAAGTTAGCATGCTGTCATATATGGTTTTTTTTTTCATCCAGTAGATGGTTTTGTTTGTAAATAAACTCATGGTAGTTTCTTCCAAGGTGTTTATTTCCGGTCATCAGGAGAGTGAAGCTGCCCAGCCTTCCTGTAGTCTATGTGATGTTTAAAAGACATTATGCATTTTTTTAAGTTACAACTAATTATTGACTAGTTCTATTACAGTACAATGAGCCACCGTGTTAACTTGATGAGAGCCTTTCGTTTATAGTATTTTTTCTTCAGTTTGCATAGCTCACATTCTACAGTTACAAGGGACTCCTACCTGCTGAGATGATGTTTCTCTGACATCTCGCCCATCTTCATATTGAGAGAACGATTTCCACTACAGAATGTGTGAATTTAGTTTTTATATATGCACATTCCTTTATTTGGATCATTTACTGGTAGAGAGAAAGAAATACCCTTCATAAAATAGCAGCATTTCACAATTCCAACATCTTATTCAAGACCAATGCAATCATATTGACCTCCCTGACACAATGAGGTTGCAGTCTTTCAAGTACTTTTTTTTTGTCTGCCTAATGTTTCGAATATCGCGTGCACTGTGATGTCGACATACCTTGCAGAATAGATAAACATATTTTTCTTGGGAAAGACTCGGTGCATGACGCTGCAAACGTAGTGTCTTTGTATTCATACAAATATATTTGTGAGTGTGTGTGAGGGGGGCGGGTTCTAAATATATGCCGCAGTACCTGAAGCATGAAACAAAATATAAACTTGACAGCTATTAAAATCTACACTTGGGTCTTTCGATCAAAATGTTATAAAATAAAGATAAACAGTTCACCACAAGATGATTTGTTTGTTTTTGAATTTCGCGCAAAACTACACGAGGGCTATCTGCGCTAGCCGTCCCTAATTTAGCAGTGAATTACTAGAAGGAAGACAGCCAGTGATCATCACCCATCGCCAATTCTTGGGCTACTCTTTTACCAACGAATAGTGAGATTGACCGTCACATTATAACGCTCCCACGGCTGAAAGGGCAAGCATGTTTGGTGGGACGGGAATTCGAAACCACGACCCACAAGATGATAATAGAAAACTGGGGATTTGGGATTTACGTTTACTTACGTTTGGTTATTAAAATTAATGTCCATTTCTGATCTAAACAAAGAAGTAGTATTGCTGTCTCAACTAGTGGGCATATGTATTGGGATACATATTAATAATTATCTGAACAACAATATAGTGTTTGATAGCTATTACATCATCAGTATATGTTTACCAAAATATGAGGGTCGGCCGTAGCCTGGTGGTTAGCATGCATGGACTACTGTGAATCTAGAATGCATGATACACGTCTCTTTGACGCAAAACCGTGATGCGCACTGTGGAGGCGTAGGTTTTCTATAAGTGACTGTAAAATCTCACTTTTCTGTTGCACGAAAGTAGAATACGGATTTTTCTGCGGGTGCTGTTGACTATCTAGCTGCCTTTCCTCTAGTCAATTAGTTCAAATGTCGGGATGGGTATACGTAAATTATAAACTATTCTTGAATGATAACGTTTGTAAATGATAAATAAAAACGTTCTTACTTTGACTTTCAACTGTCAAAATTATTAAAGTACGAATATCATGTGTAAAAATCTTGAGGTTTGAGGTAAATAATTAATATAGTAAGGCTAGAAGCTCGCAAGAAGTGCTTTTAAAAGTAAAATATACAATTTTATAGATTAGGCTAAAAAGAAATAAAAAATGCCAATATTAAGCTTGAAGAGAAAATTAAAAGTAGATATCCAAAAATTGCCCACATTTTCTCTAAAACAAAGAGGCAAACTTTCTCGAACATTGGTAACAAAAACTTTCAAACGTTGGAAACAGCGCCATCTACCAGGTCAGTATCGGGTGTACAATATCTGGGATAAACAACTTAGAGAACATTGAAAACTTATAATTTGTAATTAAGTTCATTATACCTCGAAAACGGATAAAGTTTTTAAAGCTTCACCCATTTCGTTATGACTTCCAAAACGGATAAAGTTTTTAAAGCTTCACCCATTTCGTTATGACTTCCAAAACGGATAAAGTTTTTAAAGCTTCACCCATTTCGTTATGACTTCCAAAACGGATAAAGTTTTTAAAGCTTCACCCATTTCGTTATGACTCTTCATATGGCAAGAGTAAAAATGTTAACTATCTTTAGAGGCTTACTCATAATCCTCATTTTCCTTATTATGTCCGCATTAACATTTAACACATGGGTTTATTTTAATTAGTGAGATATACTATTGTAATGATTCCCTCTTTTTGAGCACTAGTCCTGGGTCCAAATAGAAAGAACCTTGTAAGCGGCATCATCAACTAGTTGCTAAGCGACAACATAAAAGGAACAGCATGTGTGTGTGTGCTAACTTGTGTGCCTACGTTTAGTTGTGTATTCGTGTTTTAATAACGCCTTCTTCCTTTCATTATTCAAGATTAGCTAGTTGATATTATCGAACAGAATAAGACAAAGAACAATGCTAAATATGATTGCTCATGCTTATTATTCTACACAATTTTAAGTAAACTCTCTTCTTTTAGTACAAGTCCTGAACCCAAACGAGAGAGTCGCCTAACCAGCATCATTGACCAACTGCTAAGCAACAAGACGAAGGACATGCACCAAACTGATGATGATAACAAGAGAAATGAAAAAGACACTGAAAGTTTCTGTGAAAAGCAATCTAGTGATCCAGAATCACAAGATAATGGTAAATATCTGTCTCATTTTTGGAAGCAGCTTTTTGGATATTTTATGAAATAAGTCATCATTTAATAAAAGTAAATGAATAATGGCCGAAACATGTTGCTATAGATTTCAAGAATTAATGGAATAATTAGTGCCCAAAGATTTATACAGATTACCGATAATTGATTTGAATAAATTAAGCATTTACAAATATCAAGAATTACTGACGATTAATTATTTCTAAACGTGTAATTACTAGGGATTTTTCTCTCTTTAATCATTAAGTATTTTCAGGCAGTAATTCTTCTCAAACAACTAGTATTATTAGAGATTAATTCTTTCAAACTTCGAACGTTATTCAATACTTCTTTATTCGTAAAATAAAAACCTACTAAAAGTATTTAATGGAGATTAATTGCATCATTTATATAAAATGTCAATTATAGCTTCAGAATATATTTGCTACTCATCACCCCATTGGTCTGTCTTTAATAGCTTGTCTAATAATATTTTCTCTTATATATATTTCTTTTTTTCATTTCTCTCCTATATCGTTGGATTTAATTATCTTTCCACAGCCGGCTACAGAAATTACGCTGTAGTTTAGATAAAGGCTTGAGTACTCACTTCCGTTTCTAATTTCAAAACATATAATTTCAAGCTTGAAGAATTGGAAAAACTTACACATTCTACATAGTCAATAAAGAGACGTTAAATATCTGAGAAAGTTGACATTGTGTTTTTTGGAGCACCGTGATCGAAATCAAAGATTCGAGTTCATACGTTATTAGACTTAAAAGTTAACTTAGCCATGCTACCTAGTCCAAGTTTGTTTATTTTTGCATATTATTATTTTAAACTCTTCCTCCTGTGAGTAGTTTTGTACAGTTGTTTTTGCTCGTGTATTATAAGTTTCATACAAGCGGCAAACAAATGGTCAGACCAGACCAGATCTACCTACCAATTGCAGCCTGTGAGTTAATATGGCCCGCCCGTTTGGGTAGTGCTTGGACAAGATTTGGTGGTTTACCGGTCTTTAAAGAAGTCCTTCTCGGTAGAAAGAGGGTGATTTCCCGAGTTATACGCCTACACGTTCAGTGATTGGTCTATATTTACTAAGTAACTTGATTGTATCTACATTTAGTTCGAGGCACTTTTCAGACTATTTTGTTTAAGAAATCAGTTCTTTACCTATTGTACTAACACAAATACACTAATACAGAATTCTATTTCCGAAGAGTGGGTTTATATGTTGTAAATTGGTGGTCTGTGCTATAACTTATTGTTTAGCTTAGCCAGCTTTCCGTATCATACTTACGAATCCGAACGTTACGCCAAATAGAAACGTGTATACACTTACATTCACTCAAGCCAAAACTAGCTGTCGTTAAAACTAATTTATAGAAGTTGCACAAGGATTATCCGTGCATAGCTGTCCGTAATTGTAAAATGATAGACAAGAGAGAAAGCAGCTACGCAATAGCGTCCGCCGCCAACTTTTGGACTATTTTTGCCTGATCATATTTATACTAGGATTTAGCCATCGCTCTAATAGTGCGCCCACAGTCCCTTAGTGTGGAGCGTCTTTTTGCACTAACGGAACGCAAACCATAAGCATTTCGATTAACGGTCCGGGCACGCAAAATCACTAACTTTTGTGCTTGCCCCCCCCCCCCCCCCAAGAAGGCAACATTTAAACTTTCAAATTGTTAGATGAACTTTTGTGTTAAGTAATATAATATGAAGTCAGAGATAAAACCTAATTAATCTTATATAACAATAGGTGTTTTACAGTGTAATGTCCTTTTTCCCCCTTTTTTCACTTGTGCGTGAAGGAATTAATGGTTGCTAAATTTATTGAATAACTTGATGGAATTCGAAAACATATGAATTAAATTTAGAAAATGAGTGGTTACTACTTACTTTGAGTTTGGACAAGATTGAATATTGCTAAACCATTAAATTTCCGAATAAACGTGAAATACGAATACAGCTTTGATGAAACTAATACATTAACCAATCAAAATGAAAAATAAATAAACAGCGAATAAGGAGATTAATAATTTCCAAAGTTATGATACCTTGGGATATTTATAGTATCACGACTGGTAAATTGGGGAAATTGCGGACTTCGTAATCAAATACCATTAGCACTTACTTTCGCAACAATCAGACTGAAGTTTGTTCATTTTTAAAACATTATTGTATTATCGTATTTGTTTGTTGCTTTTTCCCCACTGTTTTTTTTTTCTTTTTTCTACTCATTTTAGTTTCAGGCTGTCATTAGCGATACTTGTCATTTCTGTTGCTATGGTTATCACCTATAATTTTTACATTTGTTACATCTAACTTTTGTTGCATCTGTTACATACGCGTTACTTGGCGCATCTTTCTGGTTAACCAAACATGTTCCGAAGCCTTGTATTCTGCAAACAGTAATTATCTTTTTTTTTTGGTTATAGACAATACACTGTGCTTCCTGATCAAAAGGTGGTTAGAAAACATACCATTTTATGTTAAAATGTAAGCCTTGTGTTAGTTCTGTGTTCCTTTGTTAATAAAGGTTATTTTCTAACAACATTGGCTATTTCTTATATTAAAATGGTAATATCATTTGTTTATTTGCATATAATGAGAGAGAGAGCCCATCTAGCGTATTTGGGGCCAAAGACATCAATAATTTCGACACCGGTTCATCACCGTGATAGCCCCATGCGGTCATGCACGTGGCGTTTGAGCTTCTACTGAAATCTGCTTGTTAATACCTGGCATTCATTTTTTTTTTTGCGATGAACGATAACTACGACAGCCGTACCTCGTAGCCATTTCCGTGGCTTTTACCTCCCCAACTCGATGAAAACACGCTTTTTATCTTTTAGTCTAAGAATGTGTTATCTTTTGTCCTATCAGTGCCTTTTATTTTTTGTTTGTTTTATCAAAACTTAAGTGACAGTAATAGTTTTTTGACACACTCCTTCATACCCTCTTGCTTTTCGCATCTCGATTTAACATTTACGTGTGTCCACACTTGGTATTAATGATTTCCGTGTAAAGTATAATATATTACCTCACATTAAGAGATCAAATAAGAATACCATGACAAGCTTAGGACTACTTTGTCGAGCAATATGAACTCTTTTTCAGCTTAACTAAGCTGCATAAATAACTAGATCCAATTAGGTAGCTAAGATTGTTCATCATTTACCTAGCTGGACTACTAGGAGATTATATAGCTCGAAATGCAATTCTCAGCTGATGAAGGAATAAGGTTTGTCCCTTAATGAACATTTTCTTAACGCTCGTTAATATACAATTTCTCTGTTTAACATAAAGGCGTTCAGACGAGAAAAGTAGACCAGATGCGTCTGATTGTTCACCGAACAGTATTTTAGAATACGGAATGTTTATTTCATTCAATTCTAACAAGTAGGTCACGTGTTTTTGTTTCTTTAATTTTTAGGTTCGAAAGTTACCAAACGATTTCTCGTAATTTAAAATAACATTTTATTTTGAACTTCAAGCATGCATTAGCAACTCGTGTATTAACTCGTTCCTCACTAATAATACTTGTTTTTAGTTGCAAATATTACTCATAACCGCAGATATAGATAGAACCATACCACAACTACAAACAGCAGCGTGCTACTCTGCTCTATTTATCCACCTCTCCCTGGAGCTATAGAGCCTCTAGGTAAACTGACCTAAATTGAGCGATCTTCTTCATCATGCACAGCTCGTCCGAGGCATCTCGTGATAGGGTGAAAGAAACCTAAGTCATCTGTAAAAATACGGGCATTCGGGACATATTCAGTTTGTTTAAGGACAATCAACTTTAAGGCAGAATTGAGACTGATGATTTGAATGCTAGTAAACCGAGTTCATCAGGACAGTTGTCCTATTTGATACAACATTCAGATTATCCAACAGTTTTCTGTAAAGAATACTATATATATATATATATATATATGTATGTATGATTAGATACATAAGTTGATGAAAGATTTAATGATATTGAATTGTTGGTTACCTTATTATTCATTGCTCAGTTCTTGGTTACATAATTATATACTATGTATATATCTAGAATAAATAACCACACACACACACGAAATCAAAACCAGGAATCCTAAAGTAAAACTTTAGTAACAGTTTAATGTTTTAGCTTGAGTATAAAGGGATCATTTTACTAAAATGACCACATTAATAGCTCAGTCGGGTTAGAAAGAGGTTAACAACCCTGCACATTGTTTTTACTGTCATTTGAATGATGAGTAAACATAGATAAGATTACCTTTATGCGTCAGATTGATGTAAATAAACAACCACTAAGTCGCCTCAAGCTATATCAGTCAGACCAGTATAGTTAATTATATTATCCATTTATCATCAGGGATGTAATGAATTGCTCTCTAGTCTCTTATCGCTAACAAAGAAATAATCATAAATACTAAACCTGTTAATTTACTACGACATCTGTGTTCCAGACAGTGCACTGTCCAAAAGTTATCAGGTCAACGAACCCGTGCGAAACGTGCTGTGACACGCCTGTAAAAGTTTTTTTTTTCTTTTTTCTTCTGAAATACTAAACTACAGGTGAATTTACCCACGGTGTCTCTTTACTGGATAATTGACAAGTTGTATACGTCACTTGCACGAAGCGGACTCATTTTGTCTGGAAATAACAATGGGGGATGAATGGCGGAAGGTGTTCGAAAAGGAAATCGATCTAACCTTTTCATTAGGTTTAACACTCCTTGCTGGTTACTAAACTTGGAAAAAGAAGCATTAAATGTTAGTAATTATCTATTCAAAATATTTCACTCTTATCTATATATATATATATATATATATCGTGTTGTCATCCGTTAAGTTTTATAGTACGTCGAATTTCTCTATTTAATATTAAAACCTACATCTGTA